>NC_056560.1:1511455-1512514 GCF_013358625.1 Macadamia integrifolia | reverse complement strand
TACGTATCGAAGAGTATCGTATCGTATCGGAGATACACTAAGATACGCTAAAGATACACACATAAATGGATAGGAAACATTTTTTTAAACACTTTTGCATAAAGAATTTGTTAAAAAAGCTATTGATAACATGTATTATGCATAAACACTAAATTGAGGGTATCGTACTAAGAATTCAAGGTTTGTAGTTGTCCCATAAATATAAAATCCATGTTCCCAACCTTGATTTCCACTTTAGTTAGAGAGAAATATGGCTGACAGCAACTTTGGAACAAAAACCCTTCAAAAAATCGTGTGTTTTCTGAAAAATTATCCATCTTGGCCATTATATGACCGATACTCACTGATACGTATCGATACTCACCGATACTCACCGATATGTACCGATATATATCGATACTCACCGATACGTATCGATACTCACCGATACGTACTGATATATATCGATACTCACCGATACATGCCAATATATACCGATACGTATTGATCGATACATATCGATACTCACCGATACGTACCAATACATACCGAAACGTATATTTTACCTCAATTTTATAATTTTCATAGTCGTATCAAGGCATATCGTATCGTATCGATGTGTATTGGTGGTGTATTGATGTATATCGGTATGTATTGTAGGATATATATCGATACGAAAGGATTTTAAAATTTTCATGTATCGTATTGATGTGTATCGTATCGGTCGGCTAAATTTAAGATACGTATCGGAGGGTATCGTATCGGTATCGGAGATACTTAAAACCATGCAAGAAAGTCATTTGAGGTGGCATGGATATGCAATGGAGGCCTTTGAATGCTCTAGTACAAAGGGGTGATTTGATTCAGGTTGAAGCAGTTATAAGAGCCAGTGATAGACGTAAAATGACTCTAGGAGAAGTGGTGAGGAAAGACACACATAGCTTAGGACTAGTAACGAGTATGGATTTGAATAGAGCTGATTGGAGAGAAAGGATCCATGTAGCCGACCCATTTAGTTGGGATAAGGAGAGTTGCTATCTACTCTACTCTTTCTTTCTTTTTTTTCTTCTTCTTCTTCTT
>NC_056560.1:1505985-1511428 GCF_013358625.1 Macadamia integrifolia | reverse complement strand
GGGGGGGGGGGTGGAATTATGGTTAGACATCTTTCACTAGTCTCCTAGATGAATTTCCGCTTCCCTTTTTTTGGAAAACCTGGCTTCTTTACTGAGCAAGTTTCATTTTTTGTTCATCAACTCTACATTTGTATTCTTGTTTTCTAATTTGGTGAAGAATAATTAATTATTCTCTCCGATAATACAAGATAATTTCTGGTCAAAAATAATGTTTGATAGTTCAATTGGAAGTAAACCTTGTTTTGTAAATATTCTCACACTCTGACCTGAAGATCTTGCATGCATTATAAAATCTTCCTAGCTATGGGAAAAGATTCTCATTTTTTTTATTAGCATTTTCCACCCCGGTATTGCTCAATAGGAACTGATTCCCCCCTTTCTTTAACACATCTTGCAGAGGTTCTTTCTTGGAGGCAGACTTATATTTGGTCCAGATGTTAGGTCACTATTATTTACAATATTTCTAATTGTTACTCCAGTAATCTTGTTTGATGCTTTTGTTTCTCAAGGGCTGGTTACTGAGTTTCCACACCATCTCAGCAATCTTATAGTGGCGATTTCTGATATCTTCACAATATATGTGAGTTACTCTTTTTAATATCTTTCCACTAAAAAAAGTAGCTAAAAGCTTTGTTCTTGTCGCATCTCTGGAAATTTACTTTGCTTTCCCCTGAAAGATAATTACTTACTCTATTTCAAAGTTGAAACTACTATAATTGAACATATTATACCACATTTCCACGTTCAATGGGATTTGAGGGGATTCTAGAGTCTTGCTTATAGCTTTTCTCTAGAATCCGTGCCCAGACGACTGAAGACCAAATTCTGTGGATATACTATAGGGATTTAGTTCATGATATCGGTGCTGGTGTCGGTCACAGCCAATACCAATACAGGTATGGATTGATCATATCGGACTGGATTGGACTATTTTGCCCCCCCAAAAACTCCGATACTTTTTTTTACCATTTTTCCCTCAATGTTTTTTGTAAACCGATCTGGTATCAGCCAATACAGATTCCAATTCCTAAATCCATGATTTTCTATTAGCCCTCAAGAATTACGGAGAGAATCTGAGAATCACCTTTTTGCCTGATTTCAGAATCAGGGTGATTCTCAGGTTAGTCAAGAAGTAGGATGGTAGGATCCACCCAAATGCAATGCTGACCCTTCTAATTCTGATTATAGCCCAGAATCCAGTATCGGAATCGCATCCCTACGTGGCCTAATGTCCAAGAGTGGACATTCGTTTCACTTTGAATATTCCAAATCGGAGGCCATTCATTAAAGTTAGCCTAAAGTCATGCTATTTGGATGACTCTATTCTAGACAATGGGTAATTGAATTTGGAAATTTTCTTGTCTCCATTGTTGAAATGATGACTGCTTGCAGAGAGAATCATTAGGTGTCCTAACAGTTGGACTGTTCATTTCAACATGTTAACGGATTTGCAAGTTCCAATTGATTTCATTCATGGGAAGTTCTTTGTGTTTCTGAAACTTATTCATTATGTATAACCCCAAAATGCATGAAGCTCTTTACTAGCCACCTGCCGAGGGGGTCAGAGAAGGAAGAAAGATAAAAGCCAATAACTGTAGTTTTGTGGATATTAGAATTGTGAGAAATCTGTTATGATCGTTGGATGTATATTTTGGTTATTTTCTTGGCAGATTTTTCACTTAAAATGGCTGATTGATACTGCTGGCTTGCCAACTCATGCAGATAATCATTCTTCTCTTCCTTACATCTGGAAGAGATCCAGGAATTATTCCTCGGAATCCTCACCCTCCTGAGCTGGAAGATGACGGTGATGCCTCTAGCTTATCCACAGATTGGGCAGGAAATCAAAGTGGTGCTCCAAGTTTACCACCCACAAAAGATGTCATTGTCAATGGGACGGTAGTCAAGGTCAAGTACTGTCACACATGCATGTTATACCGACCACCACGATGCTCTCATTGCTCTATTTGCAATAACTGTGTTGAGCGGTTTGATCACCATTGCCCTTGGGTTGGGCAATGTATTGGGAAGGTATTCTCTGATTCAAAACATTGTGTTCATTGCCTTTACTTTGATATTTGAGTTTTGACCTCTTAGTGCTTTGTGAAAGTTGGCTTGGGATGTCATAATGAGCATACCTTATACATTAGATACCTAACAAATTACTAGCATCTACATATTATGCACATTGAGTGCAACATAGTTTCTACAGCTGTTGCATCATTCCCTTCAATAGATATAATTATACGGTTAAAGAAACAAATGACTATTTTGTATGGAATCATTACGCTGGTCTATTCAGAGTTTTTCACCCTTTTCTACTGAATGAAGAGATCTCATTGTTTGAGATCATATTTGATTGGTCCTGGTTAATGGCTCTTTTTCCTGATGCTTTGCTCTTTATCAAACTAACTGTTGATTAAATTGTCCATTTTATGCAGAGGAATTATCGTTTCTTTTTCATGTTCGTGTCTTCCTCAACAATGCTGTGCCTATATGTTTTTGCATTCTGCTGGGTAAACATCAGAAAAATAATGGAAGTCCACCATTGTAATCTTTGGAAAGCTCTTATGAAATCCCCTGTTTCAGGCATCCTCATATTATACACGTTCGTAGCTGCTTGGTTTGTTGGAGGGTTGACGACATTTCATCTCTACTTAATTTGCACCAACCAGGTTTCCTTCTACTCTCCTCATCCTTCACAGGCATCCATAATTCTTTACTTGTTTTCTCAATTTTAACTCGTATCTATTGTTTATACAGACAACTTACGAAAACTTTAGATATCGGTATGATGGAAAGAGGAATCCATATAATCTTGGATGGGTCCACAATGTCAGGGAGATCTTCTTCTCCAAGATTCCCATTTCTAAAAACAACTTTAGGGCCAAGGTGCAAGAGGATTCATCTACTGCCTTCAATGCCTCACTCTCAATGGGCCGTGTCATGAGCCCAGAGATGCCAAAAAGAAGCTTTGACATAGAGATGGGTGGGAAGCGGCAGGCTGTTGCTGCAGAGGAGTTTGAAGATATACAGAATCAAATTGAGAGTGTAGCTGCTTTAGAGAGGTGTGGGACTCAACCGAGACATACCAAGTGGGTTCAGAAAGGCAACTGGGAGATCACACCTGATTTACATGCATTGGCTGCTGAGTTTGGAATTGAACATGGCTCAACAGATAGAGTAAAGATCCATGGGGGCAATTGAGGTGATTGTACAGAAAGACCAATCTTGATCAGAAGGGGGTTATCTTCTTGTTCTGGGAGTTGGCAACAGGAGATCTATTCATATAACTGGAACTCACCATAGAGCTAGCTGGACCAAGAGCAGTGGGAAGATTCTGCAACTAACTACATCATATGAGAGGTGTTGCTTTGATTAAGAAGATGGTCTGCAGGGTTTTCTTTCGTTTTTTTCTAAGGGGTGGTTTGGGCTGCTGTGTGGGACTGGTTCGAAGCGTTTTGTACATTGGAACTGTTTCTGTAGTTTAAGAGGGTAGTTGATAGTTACATGGTTTGTCTTTAATGCAATTTGGGTGTTCTATTGCAGGGTCCCAGTTTCTTCTTAATCTCTTATGAGTTGCCCTATGGTTGAAGATTTCCTTGCCTGAAGCAAAAGGTGGATTCATCATCCAGATCACAAGGGCAGGGGACGGTTGGTCTCTGTGGTATGTGGACTCAAACTGATTACCTGAGGAATGTCTGGTCTTGTTTATACTTTTGGTGGTGAGACTCACATGGACCATACCTCCCAAAAGTGGCCCTTGATCAATGGGATGTATTTTAGTGACTTCATGGCATAAGCAGATTAGTAGTAGCCCTGATCATGTAATTCACTGAATTACATGATCAGGGCTATATGAAAGAAGGCCACTTGCAATATTGTTTCACTGAAATGATAATAGGATTAGTGACTTCGTTTTAAATCACAGAAAAAGATGAATATCTGCAGCTTGAGAGGCCTTGAGGAGATTTGGGGGAAATCGAATAGTGAATTGAAAGGTTTGCACCCATATCTGCAGCTTTGATTAACAACTAACAAAGCTGTAGCAGGCACGTATTTGGTGTAGCAGTTGGCGGTTGTTTGATTTACTAAAGAAGGGCCAAAAAAAAGAAGGCGTTGAAGAAGGGAGCAATTCTTAACGCCCAATGGTGATGAAAACTTCTTCACAGCCTTCAAGAGGAGGAATGAGACTGACAGAGGGCCCTGATTGGTGTTTACGCCCTTTACATGTTTTTACTGTGAATTATGATAGAGATTACAGCCAAACACAGAATCCCATGTGTTACTGCATATTCCGGTTTTGCTCCTTACGCTCTTCGTACAAGTCACAGATAAAAGACAATGCCCCGGAGCCGATCTTCAGGAAGAGCTCTCTGAAGTTTAAGTCAGTAATTAATGATGAAAGATTATATGAACTCCGAGGATTCAAGATTGCATACCTTCTTTTTTGTTTGAACCTTCTTCTTATAGTGTTCCTCAATCTAGGTTTTCCTTGGTTTCGAGGTTTTTCCTTTTCAAGATGGTTGATCCTTCGGTATGGCGGGCCCTTGTAGACGTGTCCTCATCACAACGGTTGGTGAGCTCCCATTCATGTACGTCTGATGTTGTGTCCTATCACCAAAAGGTGGACGAGTCCTTTTCTCCGTACGTCTTTTTGATAAATAACTTTCTTTGTACACTGGTTGGTAGGTCTTTTCTTCCATCTGTCAGGTCTTTCATGTCCACCTTGCAGTTGTTTCACGGTCACTCATTCAGGAGATCTAGAACTAATCTTGTGACTACCCTTCCTTTACATAATCAGGCCCTGTCTGGCTACCCTGATCTTGAATTTTGGGGTTCGTCTTGGCCAAGGTTATCATGTGGGGAGTTATTTAGGGGTTATGTGTGGCCATGCATAGTGTTCCCCTTATCATCCGTGCTTGCCGCTTCGTGGCCCTCCAATGTGTATAGTTGTAATGTCCACGTGTTTTATCTTTGTCTGTTCTTTAAGGGGTCGCGTGAATGTCTGTCCACCTTTTTGCTTGTCTGGTCCGGGCAAGGCTTCCTATTCGTTTGTTCATCTTGTCGTTTGGTCCTGATAGGATTTATGTCTGTTTAGGCTCCGTTTGGTATCGTTCTAAAAAAACGTTTCTGGAGTTTTTTCGTTCTATTGGAACGAAAAAATAGAATCTTCTGTTTGGTGCACTTATGGTATGTTTCTGTTTTTTTGGAACAAAACGTGAAAAAAAAAAAATTTGAAAAAACAAGATTGGACGGAACTCCAATGGAGTTCCGTCTTCCCAATTTCGTTCCATTTTACAAAAAGTTCCAGAAACGCTGTTTCATGTCAAAAATGAAAATTTCAGTTTCTGTGTCAAAATGCAGTTTTTAAACGAAAAAATGGTGTTTTAAAATTTCAGATTTTTATTGAGAACTTTTTTTTTTTTTGTAAAATGGAACG
>NC_056560.1:1477630-1505949 GCF_013358625.1 Macadamia integrifolia | reverse complement strand
TTTCAGTTTTTTTTTTTTTCACTTTTTGTTCCAAAAAAATAGAAACGAACCATAAGTGTACCAAACAGAAGATTCCATTTTTTTGTTCCAATAGAACGAAAAAACTCTAGAAACATTTTTTTAGAACGATACCAAGGTGCAAGCTTATGTGACTTCCTGTTCGCCTGGTCTTCACGGGTCACGTGTGAATCTATGTGATTTCCTGCTCGTCTACTCGTTTGGCCTTCATGGGTTACGTGCGGTCTCACGTGATTTCCTGCTTATTTGCTTGTTTGACCTTCACAGTTCACGTGTGAGCTCACGTGATTTCCTCATCGTCTGTTAGTTGATCTTCATGGGTCACGTGATTTCCTGCTCTTTTTCCACGTGACGTCTTTTTCTTGGCCCGTTGTATTTGTGGTATATCACTATTTATTCTTGATGAAAGAAATTATTAAGAAGAGTACTCAAGGGAGTTCCAGCCCATTTGCTATTTACTGTGTCCAGCTGGCTTTATCTGGATCCCCAGTGGGACGTGGGAACCACCCTTAAAGAAGAACAAATTTAAGACCGGAAGGCGGATGCAGAGAGAGAGAGAGATTAATAATGAAGTAAACCAAAAAACAAACCAAGATACTCAAATTCATATCACTCACCTGTACCTGCCCCATAATTGCTCAAATTCTTCTACCAAAAAAAAAATAAAACTCAAATTCCTCTACTAAAGTTTCATTTGTATTCCCCCATAAAAGCAGACTTTCACCTTTCATTATCTCCGTCAATTCTGAATCCTTAAATTACCCCTGCTCTCCTCTCCGTCACTGCTCAATATGGCGAGTGTATATGATACGTTGAGCAATGACTAATGATACAGAGGTCATTTTGCACCACCTATGTCTAAGGGTAGTCTTTATGTTCCCACCCAAAAAATTTTGTGATCGGATGGCCTGAGATAACAAGAGTCTAAACTGATTTTTTTTTTGGGTAAAGTATAAACTGAAAATCATGGTCAATGAAATGGCAAAGAAACGCGGATCTTTAATGAATTCCTCTCATTCCTGAGGATCAACGTATACGATATGCCCCATGGCATTGAATATCATAACCTGCCCAGAAACCAGATAGATTCTGCATGACAAAATAGTAGCTGACCACAACAAACAAGCAAGGAGCCCATCATGCTACTACAAGGAGTATGTGTCATCTCGTGATGTGGAAGCGGAAGTTCTTCCATCCTCATTCCCAAAACCACTTTGCACTCTTGAGATCCCTTGCCTGCTGGTGGTTATTTGCTCAAGTCAGCTTTTAAACTCGAGGTTTTCGACACTAAGAGGGGGCAGGCAGGAGGGGTGGCCACTGCTCGCTGGTATACCCGTATACCAGAGTGTAACTTTATGCCTGTTAGTCATCAATCTTGCTAATTCTTGTCAATCCACCAACACCCCCCTTCCCCCACCCCACCCCACAATAAAAAACAAAGGCTTTGGCTTGTTATTTAAGTTTCTAGCACTTCCACGGTGAAAGCTCTCTGCAGTACTGTTGTGTTGTGTGATGAACCATGTGTTTTTTGTAATTGTTTTCAACTTCTTTACCAGATCTATTCTCTATGTTCATCACACTTCTTAGAGCTATTGTACCTCATTCTATTTTCTCTCTCGGTCATTGGCCCTCTCAGTCCTTGCCATTTATAACCAAATACCTTCATTGATTAAACACCACTTTTGATCCTGTGCTCGTATCATTAAAAGTTAAAAGATAAAGTGAACGGATCATGTTCACGTACGAGAACAGTCCCTGGTTCGTGGATTTAAAATCTATTAAATAAAGAGAGAGAAAATTGATTCTAAATCCAAGGACTAAGATCGTTCTCGTATGTGAACATGATCTGCCCTCAAAAGATAAAGCAACTACAAGCTCATCTCCCCCCTTGCTCATCTCCCCCCCCCCCCTCCTACAAAAAAAAAACCCCCAAAACCTAGAGATAATAAGAGCTATCAAGAATGAGATGACATATGGAAACTTCCCCCTTCTCCAGAGGTGATCGTTTCTGTTCAAGTTCAAAACCTGCAATCCGACATGATAAATCCAGTCATGATATCTATTTTTTTTTTTTTTTTCTCCATTAAAAAAAAACCGGATTTCTTGTTTGATAAAAAAAAACAGGCTAAGTTCTTTGTAGGTTAAAAAACACGCATGGTCCTCATGGAGAATTTCAACAAGAAAATGAAATGCCAATTAAACCATCTCCATCCCCTCTTCAAGCATAGATTCCATGACCTTACCCTAAACACTTCTTGAAATCTGCATGCCACAATCAACCATTCACTAAGCTCTGTCAGTGAAAATCTCCTGCTTATTTATCTTTAAAAAAAAAAAAAGGTATATCCGATTTTCTGTCAGATGCCTCACAATTTCACCTCCTCAAGTCTGCCTAAGCCTCATTTCTATCAAAATATGACAATCCCTCACCAGCATAGTTCGGATGGAGGTGATGTACCAATATCAGTAACACTTGGCCATCGATAAAAGTTTTTCTTTACAAGCTTTAGCTGAAGAAATGTGAAGAATTTCGTTGCTGGCTTCCAAAATAAGATGATTCTGCTAACCATTTCTTACCACTGTTTGAAGGAGTAGTTATCCTTATAACCTACAAAGAAAATGGACAAAATAGAGCCTTCTGCCATTATACATTGGATGTAGGAAAAACTGACAAGGCCGCGTGTAATGGGTAAGTCAAGAGAAAACACAAGAAATCGTAAAATTGGGTTAGTCACCATACTGCAGTGTATTCGTTTCAGCTACGGTCCCTAACATCCTATGAATCAGTAGGACTCACCAGTCCAGAAGCTCAATCCAAAGAGGCAAAGATTGTAATACAAGTCAAACATGTTACAGACATGTTATTTCTCAATATAATTCCTACTTCTCCTATGCACTTTAAAGGCTGCAAAACTCTCACATCATTACATCCCACATTTACATCCAGACACCTTCTACCCCACGCCCCCTGGGGGACTTAATAGTAGTCTCTGCAACTAGAAGATAACAATTAAGGATATTGATGGTTCTAAAGTGGTAGCAGAATCCCTTGCTCAAAACTTCACAAACTATAGAATAACTCATGACAATACACATTACAGTCGACCTGTGAATGCTGTCGAAGTTCAACTCATGACAATACATATTATGAACACTAACTTCAGTTAGAAAAATAATATACATCTTCAAACAGAAACCCCAAAGTGTATACCTATAGTGCAAACTGGATGCTGGAATTGAGAGCATAAGTCAAGAAGATTTCATACTTGAATCAAAGATGGAAAATATTTTCCTCTGCAATGTGCCAGTATTATTCAGCACTCTAACCCATAAAGATGCAATCCCTGGCTAAGATTATGTGCTGATCTCCTCAAACATAACAGAGAAGCCAAAGGGAGATAAGGCAGATAAAATAAACGCTGCAAAGGGTTGCATCAAATAAAAGATAAGAGGAGAACTGTGATCCAAGCTGCCAACTCGAAAAATGAGGCACTTCTGTATAATAGATTGAATTCTCTAAAAGTTTCCAAGTTAAGTTGTAGAAAAGACGGCCCCCCGAGAGTGGGGGACGAGGGGAGAGAGAGAAGGGGGGTTAACTGGATAGCTAGAAAGGATTAACAAAAAGAGGAAGAAAACCAACCGGCAAGAGCCAATAGCAGTAGCAGATCACGCTTGTGTTCCGGCCAAGGACTTCATCTGGACGTGATCTGAATCAGCAGTGGTCAGCATGGGCAAAGCTTCATAAGAGCCGAATCTCCTCAAACCAACAGTCTTGACAACGACCGCATAAATGACCAAGAGAATGACGACGACAAACAAGACATAAAGCACAAATACAAGATCGAGAATCGCCACGGCCCTGAGACGGGATTCCTCTAAGTCGCACTTGGTGGAGCCGTCGACCCCGTTGGCCACATCCAACAGCCGATGGCAGCCCTCGGGAATAAAGGCCTCAACGTAGAGGGAGAGGCCGGTCTGCAAGACCCAGAGCCCCTGCAAACAGAACGAAGCACCGAGCCCAACGTCAGCAATGAATAACCTGGGCTGGCAAGCGAGCAGCAGGCATAGGAGGGCGGACGCGGCGGAAATGCAAGCGGAGATGGAATCACACTTAGCCTGGAGATCCGAAGTCTGGACGGAGGCGGAGGCGGATGAGGCGGAGAATTGGAGAAAGAAGATGGCGGATGCGAGGGCGAAGAGGAGGTCAGAGGGAAGAGGTAGGAGTGAGGTGGCGTCAGAGAGGAGGAGGGCAAGCGAGAGCAACAGGAATAGGAAGAGCACGGCAGCGGACTGGAGGGAGGTGAAGTGGTAGACAGGGGTGCGACCCTTAAGGAGAGGGTCGGAATCGGTGGAAGTGAGGAGCTGGTGTACCAAGGCCACCAGCAGCGACAGGATGAGCAGGTACAGCTGGATGTGCTTCAGCCGTGGCGATGAAGAAGAAGACCCCGACAGGGGGAACGGATGGTAGGGCCTCGCCACGTAGTCCCTCGGCGACTTGAGGTGGTTCCGAGTGGTGCAGATGAGGTGGTATAGCCCCAGAGACAACAGTGCCGACGAGGAGAAAATGTCAGAGATTAGGGCTGCCATCACAAACTAAATCTGTCCCACCTACTCCCCTCGGCCTCACGGATGGAGTCCTCCGGTCCTCCCCCAATAGTTTATTTAAGGACACCCAATAAAAAATCAGACAAACAGCAATCCAGAGGGGTTAAGAGTTGCTCGTTTTTTGAGAAGAATAAAAGATGGGTAAGAGCTACAAAGCAAAACAAAGTCCCTTCCTCAAAAATCAATTCCGTAGTACAGAAGATGAAAGACAGGACAGCGAGAGCATTAAGAGCAGGGAATTGAGTTTCACTTTCACCCCTCCCACTCCTCGTTCGTTTGGTTTGATGAGTTTTCTCTCTGCGTAAGTGTCATCGACCCCTGAGAAGAAGGGTGGGGCAAGATTTCGATCCCAATGGCCACAACAATCCACCGGGGCAACTGGTAACATAAATCAATTCTTCTTGCTTGTGAAAAGGGAACATAAACCAAAAAAAGGTAAAAACCCCGATGGCAGCTTGGTCCCTGCTTCAGACACAGACAAGGGCAAAATGACCTCCTGACCCTCACCATTTTGACGCTTCAGTGTGCTACACGCCTATACCCATTGACCCATCCTGGCACCAGGGCCACCCTGCCCCTCAAGGAATCCTCTCTGACCCTTGTGAAAAAAAATTTGGATGGAAATATTAGAATTGAGAAGGGTGTGGGTTGTTAGCTGCTCAATCACATGGATCCATGGTGTCTCTGTTACCAAAACCCATTACATAGATATTTTTCCTACAATATTTGGATAAATAAAAACGGTGGGATTGGTTACGGATATGCGGACCGTCTTGGAATAACCTTTAAATATTTTGTACATAAATCATCTATGAAATTACATAAGCAACATAAGCATAGGCGCATAGCTATCAATACAAGTTAAACAAGGGAGATGTCAAAATAGGGCTCTCATCCTTACCCTCCCTATTTTTCTTATATGTAATGGAATCTGTACCTTACCCGCCATAAGACAGGTATGTAGCTAAGCAAATGCACACAAGTGTCCCTACCGTACATAGCAAACAAGTGACCAAGCTTATTCGACACAAGCCGTGTACCTACCCTTTTTTTCTCTTTTTTCCTGCTAGTGAATAAAGAAACAGAACGAAATTTAACTATAAACGACAAGGAGAACATACAAGGCTGGAGCTGGACTCATTTATTAGGTGTCGAAGCCCCGAGACCCAGCAAACACCAATACAAGCATCCTCGAATTCCTTTCTTAACTCAAAATCATAAACTAAATCGATGCAAAGTCCGAGTCGCTGTTTCATGGTTTTTGAAAGGAAACGAGGTGCTAGGAAATCCTAGTGGTTGTTTTAGTTGTGGAAACCAAGAACATCGACCAGAAGCTCAGAGCCACCTAACTGAAGCAGGAGAAAAAGGGAATGGTGCGGAAGAACCTCCAAAAACGGTCAGAAGTGAAGATATTGAAGAAGAGATAGATGCAGATGAAGGCTCTAGAGATCACTAGAAAGACGTCAATTACTTCTGGCAAATATTAAAACAAGCTTCAAGAGATCAAAATGGGAGGACAACCATTAACAATAAATTAGGGTACAGAAAGTAATGAATTGACAACAAATACTTTTTTTTTCCCTCCTACAGTTCCGCAACTGCAATGAAACTAGATCGATATTAGCACAAAAAAAGGAACCTCACCATTCTAAACAATTTAAGTGCTGAAGCTGACGGATGTCTGGCCCTGCATAATTCATCGATGCCATGCTCTGGTTTACCATCTATGCATATATTAATATCAACTTGTACATCAACCAATTAAAAAGAGGGAAATATATAAATATATATATATATATGTTGGCAAAATCCACTGCACCTGATTCCAAACCACCCGTAGCAGCCGACATGGATCTGAGGCCATCCCAACCCTATGCAACCATATTTGTGCCTGTCTATACTAATTAACAGAACACAGCCGCAAACCCAGAAGCCTCAGTTTTTCCTGGAATAAGGTGGCCCAACTTAGCAAACAACTTTAAGTGAATTGCAACCTTACCCCTGAGCAGCAGTGATTGAAACACCCAGAAGCGTTGGTTATGTGTTGGAATAGGGCGACCCAAATTAGTAAACTTCAAATAGATTGCGACCTAACGTCTCAGCAGCAGTGATTGAAACAGGACACTTGCACACCAGAAGCCTTGGCTTTGTGCTGGAATAAGGAGGCCCAACTAAAAAACATTTTACGTGGATTGCAACCTTAGGCCTCAGCAGCAGTGGTTGCTTCCTCATCAGTTGAATCAGGTGAAATGCTCTCAACTTCTGTGTCCTTATCCTTGTCACTCTCAATGTGCAGTAGCTCATCCTGGAGCTTAGTCATCAATTGATCTCGAATATCCCCGTTCTCAGCTAAGTATCGTTTAATAGCATCCTTGCCATGGAAGCTCCTATCATCAAAGTTGTAGTATGCCCCTCCCTTCTTGGTGATGAATTTGTGTTTGCAACCCAACTCTACAATCTCTGCATCACGGCATATCCCCTTGCCAAACTCAAGTTCAAACTGAGCTGTTTTAAATGGCGGAGCATGTTTGTTTTTTACTATCTTCACAAGAACTTGACTCCCGATTGTCTTCAAAATTCACAAAAGATTCATCCATCAACAACAAATGCATTCTATTTTAAGTAAGAAACAAGTCTAGGAGTTATGGGTGGCCCCTGGCATATGGGAACCAAATGTGATGATGGGACCCAAATGGCCCAATTTCAGCCTAACAGATATCCTAGATGGTACCATATCTAATCGAAGGGAAAATATGGTGCAAGATGTGTTCTGGTATGCTAAAATAAATTTACATTTAGTATAACATTTTATATTTATTCCCATTATCTCATATTGACTGTCATTTTTGGAAGGAAAAAAGAACATGCATTTAAGGAATCTCTTCCAAAAGCATTAAAGCCCACTCCTACAATATTCAATTCCTTTTTTCTTTTTTTTTGGGGGGGTGGGGGGATAAGATACAATATTTAATAAACCATATTTTAAATATTTGGAACTACTAACGAGTGGGTCCCATCCATAGTTTGCTTGAATTGAAGAGGAGAGACAGTTTCTTTCAGGGGGAAAAAAAAAGAGAAGTCTGCATTTGGAAACTACAAGCAAACAATGGATGGGACCCACTCGTTAGTAGTTCCGAACAATACAGGTATTCTTTCATTGTAACTATCTTGAATTTACCCTTCTACGTCTCTACACAATAAGTCTACGCAGGGTTTTTTGGGGATAGGTAATGGATGAAAGATATTACCTCTTCCCCCTTCTTGACAAGCCCGATTCTTTTAATATTTAGGCGCACTGATGCATAGAACTTCAAAGCATTACCTCCTGAAGTAACTTCAGTTGGAACTCCAAATCCTCCAAAAGTGGCCAGCTTTGATCTCACCTGAAAGCATGTGACAAGAATTCTTCCATCATGAAATAGATCAACATTCAAAGCAGAATTCCACCAAGCTAGACTTCCCAATCTTGGACGAACCTTTGACCCCCCCCCCCTTAATAACCAGCTAAGATAAATCTGTGTCCCTTGTATTCAGTTTCCTCATACTAGCCCTTTTTTTTTTCTGTTCTGCGGGGGTGGGGGGAGGGGGGGTTAAATACTGAGCAACTCAACCATTATATGAGCTGAGTTGTTGGAACCCACCACAAGAAATATCGCATGAATATTTTGGATAAAACTAGAAGAATTTTGGGATGGGCTCAATTTATTTAACTATATAGGTTAACATGAAATTTTTGATTCAACTCTTTCTGATGCTGAAATAACCACGACGCCAGGACGAGGTCAATTCGTAAATTCAAAAGCCATACTTTTTTTAATAATGATAAAAGGTTATTGGCTCTACAGAAAAACATGTAAAACTATAGTCGTACCCAAATTGTCACAAGGCATATTTGACTCAAATTATTTATTAGTTGTTACCCAATCAAGGACAAATAAAAACTGCCAGCCAGTGATGGCATTTTCCAAGCTTGCCTGCTTGAGTCAAAGGCAGCCTAATACGGCCAAAAGACAACTCTGCTAATTGTAGTGAAAGTGGACCTCAAAACTCTTACATATTGACTGCATAGGCGAAAACACCAATTGAGGAACCTTAAAAAAGTTTGAAGCTTCAGAATCAGTCTCTTCTAAAGACTGAACAACAATTTTCTCCCTCTGGGAAGGGAAATAAAGGTCCCTGGCAGATGTAGCCCTTAATTGCAGCAATTTGGAGTTTACACAGGGATATGAACTCTACAATCTTTAGAGAAACAGAAGGACCAGTTATGGCATCCCCAGATATGGATCTAAAGGTTAAAGTAGGGAAATCCAATGGTTCATCCGCAAAAAATAGGCTTAATTAGGGTGATCAAAGATGGCACCATAGAAAAGATTTAGAATTCTTAGGTAAGGCCATTAGGGTGTTGTGTTAGATTAAAGAGAAGTATGAAAGAAGAATTTAGATTTGTCAACCATTTAGGGTTAGAGTTTTTTTAACAAAATAAAGAAATAAAAGGGGACAAAGAGAAGAAAATAGAATCCAATGAGTTGGTAATCACTACAGTAAAACTCTATTATACCTGCAGAGCTCACCCAAAAAAATGTAATCAAGAGACAAAATTCAACACCAAATCACCAAGCAAGTTATTGTCTTAATTCATCATCGTTAAAAGGTATCTTATGATGTGTTTATGTAGAGTCATAGAACCAAACAAAATCTGGATTCCTACTACAAGCCATACTTCAAACTGGATAAAATGCACTCACAAAATGATATACTACAAGCATTAATGTATTATAGACATAACACCCACCCACCCCCCCCCCCCCCCCCCAAAAAAAGTGCAAGTTAAGGTGAGAAAATTTTAGCTTTGATTTCCCAAAAATACAGTACTAGCCAAAACAGGTTTCCTTTGACCCAAAAAAAAAAAAAAAAAATTTAATTTTTCTTGGATACAAAGACAACAATTTGAAATCCTTATCAACCAAAAAAAGTATGTGTACAGTTAGCCTTTAACTACATTAAAGAGCCAAAACAAAGTATATTGTAATCAGTAATTACTAAATTACCACATCATATTCAACAAATCATAATCAAGGTGGTGGCTAATTGATATCAATAACAGCTATTGATAGGAAGGCTAGGCACGGTCAATAAATCACAGATGGATCTAGGAAATGTTCACACGTCTTGAGGAAGGCTACACAACATTTTTCCATAATGAACATAATGTTCCACAGGAAGATTTGATACAATCATTGAACCAATGGGCATGCAACAATCCACATTTGACATCTCAAGAGAGACTTTATACAGTAGTCCTGTCAATTCCAAGTTTCCAACATTGAACGTTATTAGGATGCATATGTCTAGGTTTTTTTTGTCATAATCTCTAAGCCAATCTTTCTTTGGGCTCTTTGATTCACCATGTCCACCAAAAGGGGGAAGAGGAGAAAAGGAAAATTTTGGGAGGGGTTCAGACTCACTTGATTTATGAAGATCAAAATAGTCTGGGAGAGGGATAAAGAATGGCTCAACTTGCGAAGTGCCTGGCTCATCAATCTTGCTTGCATTGCCATGTGTGCATCCCCCATTTCACCATCAAGTTCACCTTTAGGTACAAGAGCAGCTACCTGTAATTCAAAACGGTTATAAACAGATCAACTATTCAATGCTGACTCGTGGATATTATCCAAAGCATCCAATTGGAGGAAATAAGAAGCAAAAGCTTGCGAAGAAAATAAGAACGATGCCCTTTGTACTTCATGCACAATACATCTACAGAACCCAGGTGAAAACCCTCTACTTGAACCACTTACACTGTCCACAACAACAACATCAACAGACCCACTGCGAATTAGGGTGTCCACAAGACTTAGTGCTTGTTCACCACTATCTGGCTGTGACAGAAGCAAATTTTCAGTCTTGACACCAATAGCCTCAGCCAACTTTGGATCAAGAGCATGCTCAGCATCAACAAAGACACAATAGCCTACAAGAAGGAGATATCATGGAACATGTTAATAAATTGGAGCAGCAGATCCAAAAAACCAGAATGCATTCAAATAACTCATCACTACATGCAAATGAAAAATCATAATGGGTAATGTGCTCCTTGAAATCTTTGAAGAGAAGATAAATCGCATTCAGTTGAAGAGAAAACAAAAGCATGAATATGACACAAACCTATTTAATTAAACGATAGAGAGAGGGATAATATAAGATCCACTTATGTGAAGATCTATGAGACTGCAATGAACACATCTCTTGGGATTTTCTTGGACCCTATGCTCAATATGCAAGACTAAAGCATTAATTAATGGGACTATCCATTTAAGGAAATTTAAAAATCAATTTGTTGGTCAGGAGAAATGACACAATAAATAGGGCAACCTAAAAATCTTAGGTTTGTGCTATTAGGTATGACTTTACACTCTCTCCAATAGATGGCAGGAAAATTGAATAGTCCAAATCAATTCACAGGAAGTGAGTTGTACATGGAATGTTGGAATGGAAACTAGAATTTTGCAATTTGCGCTGTTCCAATACCTTATCAACTCTTACTTAGCTGCATTATTAAGAAACTCTACAGATATAGATGAGAGGCCCAGCACGAATAAATACAGTACTTTATCAGCTCTAACCAGAAGCTTTGACACTTCTTTAAGCTCTTTGCCAACCTACAAAGAATTAACTTCTCTACACTCTCTAAACCAGAAAAGTAAAGTACAATATTTTCTAACAGCCTAGCAGTCACCTCCGTGTTTCTGCGCTTCAGCAATTACATGAAGAGCAAGAGTTGTTTTCCCAGAGGCCTCTGGGCCATATATCTCCACAACACGTCCCTGCAAAACAACAAAGCTAACACAACTTAAAATCAATACAGTAATAAGCAATGAAATGGTAAGAGGCAAAGATTAAAAAAAAAAAATACAATTATTCATTCTAACCACTAGGTTTTGAATATAAGATATAAACACCTGATTTGTTACTAGCAGAGAAAATGATAAGTGAAGGCATGGGAAGCAAAACTGTGAAATAGTACTGGCTTCTGATCACCCCAAATACCGGATCATTATATAACTCAAAATCATAAGAAAGGAAAGCATCTAATCCCTTCCTTTCTCTTTAAAAATACGTTAGGATTTGCTCATTGGAGAGCATCCAACTGGATGATGGAATAGAAATAAATTAGAGATGAAACAAAACAATAAGATCACCAAAGAACCTCACTCTGAGTAGCAACGGATTGCAGTCCAGGGGGCACACACAGATTTACCTTTGGGAGTCCACCAATCCCCAACGCCATATCCAAAGCAAAAGATCCTGTAGACACCACTGGAACATGTCTAGGAGAAACAGAGCGACCAAGCCACATGATTGCTCCCTTCCCAAAGGCATTTGTTATCTGATCCAGGGCTTGATGTAGGGCCAAATCTTTCTTAGACATATTCTCTTCACCAGAATCACTTCCATCAGACTTAGACTTCCGACCAACTGCAGATAAAGAAACAATGAAACCTGACATCAGCTCATAACTCAGAAAAGACTGGAGGAAGTAGTCAACCAGTCATTGACCAGAGAGTTGCATCGTCAAATAATACCAACTTAAGTACTAGCCCTAAAGTGTTCGCCCACAGTTATAAATGGAGTTTACTAGGCATTTAATCATCTAGGCAAGTAGGCATAAAGTGCACACTAATTAACATAGGGATTTAGTTATCCAAAACTCTCAATGCCTTGAAGAGATCCACAGCTACTCCAGTTCTACTATTCCACGGGTATGCAAAAAAATGCAACACTTTTTTCCTAGCCTGTCTTCTTTTGAAGTTCACTGTGGAATTAGTGACAGAATGTTAGTATGTTACTGAATGTTTGTATCTTAGGGTTTTCAAAGTTACCTCTACACTTTTGGGGACACATTCCAATATAGCCCCAGACCATAGGATTGGAACCATTACAACTGTGGGGAGAACATAATTTCACAGATTAAAGTAAAAGGAATCGAGGCCCCCTTCTCTCAAAGATGAATGACCACTCTCTTCAAAATAAAGCTACAGATTTGGGCAATCTCAAAATGTCAAGATCAGCTCCACGTTTCTAAAACTTGCCCCATCATTTGACCTGTAAATAACGCCAGGTCCCCGGTTCCACTCACTGGGTGCAGCAGGCTGAATATTTGTGTTGACTACAATGTTTGAATATTTAAAAATTTAGATATCTATCGAATGAATTCAATTTTAATAAATATAAAGTAGTAGTTTGCCTTACAACATGGTGTACTTCTAGTGCTATCTATTTTACTATTTCACCGAATTGATATCTAAAATCCAAGAAATTAAACTTAGTCAAGAACATCTACAATGATGCATAAAAGATTTACTTGAAACAAAATCATCAAACCTATGTCTCAATCAATAATCCACCCCAAAATGTATTATAAGAAATTAAACTTATTCGATAACATACACAAATTTTAATTTCTTTTTATGCAATGAAAAATATCCAGAAAAGAGAAAAGCCCTGGGAGTTGGGGGGGAGGAGGAGCTGGGCTGGAACCTTCAGACCTTTAGAAGAAAAGTAGCAAATTTGGGAAGATAGCCCCCCAATACCGTGTCTGTAATCCTGCAAAAGCATTAAATGCTAAATTTAAAATTAATATATATATATATATATATATATTTAAAAATACAAAATAAAAAACAAAAATAAAAATAAAAGAAGGAAGATCATCTGTATTGAATGGCCTTCTCTTTGCATACTACCAAATTTTAAGACATCAGCAAATACCTACCATAAATAGTAACCATCAAAAAGATAAGTTACGGAATGTAATATTGAACCAGATGAAAGTTTATGTTCACAGACAAAGCAGAAAAAAAAATATAACTGATGAAACCTAACATAATTTTCACAATGCCTGCGTCTAATGAAGAAGAGTATAGATTAAAAAAAAAAAAAAAAGGTAATAGTATAATAAGTTAAATGCATGTTTATGAATGCATTGTCGTTGATGGGAACATAATCTCACAGGTTAGCCCCCACAGACATAACCAATAAATCAGTAAATCCCTGTTCTCTTAAATTCAGTAACCCATATTTCAACATAAAATAGGATGCATTTTAAAAATATAGTAGCATGTTTGATACAATATAGGTCTCTGTAGCTCGTAACTAGATGGTCCTCATTAAGAACCTCTACAAAAGTTTCACATAATGACCCCCCCCCAAAAAAAAATAATCATGGAGGATGTTGAGATTGATAAATGACCATCCAAGGAATTGTGATCAGAAATGAATTCAAAGGAACTAGGAAAAAGAGACCGGTAACAAGAAAAGGCAAATGGTTCATCATGCATGGCAACGAATAGAAGAAAGGAGCAGTTAAAACGGGAAAACCATCCATGCATGACAATAACCAATGAATTCACCGATAAGAATGAGTGATATGGTACAAGTCGAAGGTGCTTAAAGGAGAAAGGGAAAGCCAGGAATGACCTCATTCAAACGGTAATAAATTACATTACATACAGCACTACCAGAAGATATGGTCTTAAATTCTTAAAAGAGCAGCAACACTAGGATTCATGTAAAAAATACCAAATATTTTAATACTCAGGTAAATCACTTTCATAAAAGTGAAAAATAAACTACTTCAACATACTCTCGGAACCACACACGCACCCTAAATAAAAATTTATCTCCCCCCCCCCCACCCCCGCCGCCCCGGGGGCCTTTTCTTTGATAGGTAAACATAGTGGATATATTAAGACATGATGAACAGAGTACTGACTGGGAAAGTTTATCATATCAAGCGCAAAAGAAATTTCTACCCACAAAAAGAGAGGGGGGGGGGGGGGGAAGAAATGCCCTGAACAAATGAAGACTTAGTAAGAATGATTAAAAGCAATCTTAAAATCGGAAAGCTTCACACAAACAGGAGCTCGAATTCTACTGAAATTAAAGGCTTCATAAAATCGCAGCTTTTGAGAAGGTTCCAGTGTTAAGAAGCTTGAAGAAAAGTGTTTCAAACAAAACGAATAGTATCCAGAAACCGTTCTCTTGATCACAAGGATCTACCGGACACATTCACGTCCTAAAATAATAATAACATAACGAGATGGAAACAAATTAGGAGGGAAGCTAGAACCTGTGCTGCAAATAGAAAGCGCTTTAGAGAAGAAGCATGTTGAAGAAGCCTCGCCATCGCCTGCAGTGGAAGTTCGAAACCCACGAAACAATACCTCGACGGAGACAACAAATAAAAGTGAAATGTGAAACAAACACTGACTGTATATCTCCTACGTACCTGTCTGCGGTACAGTTATTCAACACTAGGCAGACTCCGCACAACAATATTCCTAGGGTTTTTGTCTTCTCAGTTTCCCTCCGTTTTTTAACTTGTATCCTCTGCTCCACATCTTCTTTCTTTCCTCCTTTCTTCTATTTTCTAATGTTTTTTTTGTCACGGTTCACAACGAAGCTTAAAACCCAAATTGTACGCCTCCGCCCATGATATTGTAGTCCGTAGCAATCCCTTAGCCCGTTTGTTTAACAGGGAATTGGGGGTGGAAATGTGGTCAATATGGGATCAATATGTTAATGGGGTGAAAAACAGTAAAAATAAAAATGTGGTAAAGTACCAATGCCTCTGCTACTTCAATGGTCAAAATCTTATATTGTACCTTGAGAATCAGGGATCAAGTATTGGCACCTCATAGACCTAAAAAAAAATAGATGTATATGGAAGAGTGTTTGGTTCTCCACCTATGAAATCTCAGCCGCACAATTTCTATCTGTTGTTCTTGAAATGGGGGAACGTTGTAGTAAACTCATCGATTCTTCTAGAGGCTGCTCAACTATCGATCTTCATCCTCCGAAGCGGAACCTGAAACTACTTCCACTTCTATCTGCAAATAGGATTCCATTTCTTTGTGCTACTCTATGGATTTCTTCAGTTTGTCTCTTTCTCTTTTTTTTTTTTAACCCTTGTGAAACCCATTTTGGATACAGCAAGTGGAAAAAGAAGAAGAATTTGAGAAAGACAGTCGTTGAACAATGAACGTTACCGCCTCACAAAGTTCCACCAATTTGGTAGGACTTTGGAAGAGGTAGGGTGAAGGCCACATCAGCAGACTGGAAAAACTCATTTCCCGATATTGTCTGGACACTTCCTACCCCTCTCAACCAAACGTTACACTTTTTTCATGGGGGTTGAAAAAATCCGTACCAAAATCTCACCTCATCAAAACCCTTATAAACAAATGGGCCATTATAAAATGTCCTAAAAGGTTCCTATTCGACCAATTTCCCATAAAACCCTCCCTCCAATACCCGAAACTACACACTAAAAGGACTTTCTTATTGGCACCTTCACATGTCAAATAATTTATGGGAAAAATAACATTGTTTGTTTGTGTTACACATGGGTGGGTAGTGAAAAGACACCATTTTCTCCATGTGTCTGGTAGTGGACATTTTTTTTTTTTATGAAGCCAATAAGGTTCTTGTGCACCATAATTTATTATCTTACTTGCCCTTTAATAATACACGCTATTTTTCCAACGAAGATAAATACTGTCATTTCACTTATGTAATTGAATAATATACATGACTATACCAACTTTTTATATTACAAAAAAAAATTTATCACTTCCAGATATTTACCCTACATTTAATAAGGTTGTGTTTTTTTTTTTTTTTTGGTAAAATATAAGGTTGTGTTTAGTAATCATAAAAGAAAAATGTACAAAAATTGTACTAATTTTTTGGTTTACGAAATTTTTATCGTGCTTGCCATGTCTTGAACCAAGATAATATTCTTTTTGTAATATCATAATTCACCTTATATGGTGAAATTTTCTTTAAATTAAAAAAATTTGCAAAAAACACGAGAAAAATACAAAAAATGTTTGTTTTCTTGTTTTCCAATGGTAACTAAATACATATTTTTTAAAATTTTCTTACCATTTATTTTTTTTTCTTCTTCTCGTGTAAATTGTTTTTTGTTTTTATTCTCTTGTTTACCAAACGCAACCTTAAACCCCCACACTCAAGCTTTCACATTTGGTTCCCCCCATGGTTTTAAGTATCGGTGCGTATCGTGCCGTATCGGCCGATACGTATCCATATCGGTAGGCATCGGCACAATACATACCGATACGCTACGGGAAATTGTGTGCTTCTTTTTATGTATCGGCGTATTATACGTATCGTATCTTGTCGTACCGTATCGGTACCGATACGTACGATACTATACGATACGAATTTTTGAAAATCTGAAAATTCCCGAGAGTATATGTATGTATCATTACCATATCGGTACGTATTGAAGGTATCGTGCAGTGTCGAGCCGTATCGTACCAATACGGTACGATACAGCTACTTAAGTGTGAATTTTTTGTTGTTTGAAACAAACACTTCACACTCTCACCAACAGTTTTCTATATTTTTTTATATGTTATGTAAAAACAAATGTTCTACAACTTCCATTGAAATTTTTTATTTTTCTCAAAAAATTATATTTTTTTATTTTTTTATTCCGAAATTAATTTAAAAAAAAAATCCCCAAATGTACATTTTTTTTTTCATAAAATTTAGTTCATTCAACTCTTAAAAATAATGTCATAACTTATAATTACTAAATACATGATTTCAAATGAAACCCACATTTTTTTCCCCAAAAAAGTGAGGGTTTCAATCTTTTTTTTAATTTCTTATATCTACTCAAATATATTGGTCCACACTTTGTTGATTTTTTATATGTTCTTTAAAAACATTTAATCTACAACTTCTATAAAAAAAATTTAATTTTTCTACAATGAATGGGAGACCCACTACCATAAATATTTCGACTGGGGTAAATATTGTGCCTATATTCGACAAGTGCAGAATATCATCGTAGTTGCTCCTATTGAAGAAGAAGGTTCTAGCCAAGGATTTAAACCACCACGACACTCTTCACGGCACTCATCACAGTGGCAATGGCAACGAGGAAAGAAAAAACTGTTAGAAACTCAAACCTCATCATTTTGAACATTTTCAACTCAATATATTTGTCTATCAATACGATACCCTTTACTTAAGTGTTTATGCATTCTACATGTTATATATAGTTTTTTTAGCTATTTTTTTATGCAAAAGTGTATAAAAATGTGTTCCCTATCCATTTATGTGCGTATCTTTAGCGTATTTTAGCGTATCTCCGATACAATACGATACCCTCCGATACGTATTTTAATTTTGACCAATCGATATGATGACCGATACCGATACTTTAATCCTTAGTTTCCCCAAAAAATATACTCCCACATCTTTTTCTCCCCTAATGCTTTTAAATGCCCAAATTGTCCTTCTTTGTTATGTTTGGATCCTCCCCAATGAGCTCTACTTGTGTCACTTGTCAACAAGGAAACTAATGGTTGGGAGATTGTTGAACGAAAAAACCACACCAACCCCACTTTACCTGACAACCATCAATCCAATCCAAACTTGACGTTACTACCCTTTCCATCCCCTTTTTTCATCTTCCTCAAATGAGGGTACAAAAAATCCTCTCCAGTTTCCCATTTCAAAGAGCTCGAGCTCAAGTTCAAAACACTATATTCATTAAGCTATTGGAGGCGTGGTCTTAAATTATATAGTATCATTAATGTTTTTGAGATTTACATTGATATACAAGTAGTCGTGATTGAAATCGTATGTTAAAAAATTGTGACGTTGAATCATATATTTATATTTTAAACTATTTAATGTAAATTTATGGTATTTTAGCCATTTCATTATCACCTATTAACATATATTAAACACCATTTGTGCTTGGGTCTCCCAAAACATAAATGTTTGAATATTAGGTATATAAATGTAAATATACATGCGTTAAATACCTAAGATGTGATTTATTATTATTATTATTAAGAATTTCATTAATGCGAGTTGTTGTCAACATGGTTCGAGGAATCAAAATCAAATTCGGTGAATCATCCATCTGCATTAAAAAAATAAATTTATCCATCCAATTCAAATAAAAATCAATCAAACCCAATCATTAATCCAACAAATACTTGTAATCTACCCTCTTTGAATCACCAATTAATAATATTTGATATTTAATGTTTTTAATGAATTATGTCTGATATTTAATTTTGGTTATTTTTATTTATCTATTTATTATAGTGCACAAAATCAACTAAACTTATCTCTTCTAACAACAAGATCCTCAAATTTATTAAGGTAAAAAAGAAAATTTATAATCAATCAAAAAATATATACTTTATATTCCACCCAACTTGTAGGTTAAACACTTGACTATTTGAGTTTGAACTAGTCGATTCCAAGTTTCCAACCAATTTGATGGAGGCCAATCCCATCTCTAATTTCGGATTGTTATATCTCGTTGGAGAGTTTTCTTTTAGGCTAGTTTGATAATCAATCAAATAATTATTATTATTTTTAAATTTTTGAAAGAAATAGACAAAAAAAAAAATCATTGTATAATTATAATTTTTATATTATCATGTGTTAGTATTTTTTATTTTATTTTGATAGCTAACCTAATAATTGGGGACACGTTGGCATTGTTACATTCCATAACCGGATTCCAAAATCTTCCCTACTAAACACATGGCATGAGACAACGATGCTTCATTGGTTAAAAAGCCTAAAAAGATTCCGAGGATTGTTTATGGTGAAAGGCATCCGATGATGATTGATTGAGATTAGAGATTATTTTTAGGTAGATTTAGATTACAGTAATTTACCCAAAAAAAAAAAAAAGATGACAATTTTTTATTTTTGGAAAAATTACTTAACTACCCATTTTTGAGTTTCTCTTTACAGAATTACCCATTCTATGTTTCAGATAACAAAAATAAACAAAATTAAGTTTTGATTTACAAAACTACCCAAAACAGTACCCACCATCACCATTTATATTTTATTGACTTTTTTACCCTCTTCTTCCCTAACTCTGCCACAACACTACCACAAATAACAATAAAAGCATAACCTCTAGCGACCCAAGTAGCTCCAATCCTAGTCCATCGCCACAACCAACACCATGTTCGATGTCCCTCCCTTGCAACCCCTTCCAACCTTACCCCTGTTGTAACCCAAGCCATTTTGTAACCCTGCCACCATGACCCATCTCCTTCTTAGCCCAACCATGACCTACAAATTTTTTGCTCCCAACGATGGGTTGCGAGCTTCAACGTGTATCTGCAGAGGCGATACATCATCTATCAACGGTGATGCGAAAGGGTTGTGTTAGAACACTGTTGCAGAGCCAGACAATGAAAGGGTTGGAAAAAATAGGGGTAGCAGCGGAGGCGGAAATGGAGTTTTCTCGCTGCTTGCGTTGTTTGGATTTCATGGTTGGATTTGGATTTGGGTTTTGAGAGGGGCACCTGTTGAGTCCTTGTGTTCCTGTCCTTAAAGAGCATTCTGCATCCCAATTCTCACCACAACACCACAGGGTGGGGAATGATGATGGAAATAATTGCGATCCATAAACTTTGTGTTTTGTTACTTTTTAAGTAAAATAGATAGAGGGGAAAATCCAATTTAAAATTTAATGGAGGTTAAAGGGAAGAGATTGTTCGTCTCTCAAAACACGGAGAAGAGAGAGAGAGAGAGAGAGAGAGAATTAATGGAGGGATCCAAGGGATAGATATTAACTGCTCTCACTATGCCTTTCTAAATCGGAGGCAATGTCGACTTTCTGACTTGCAAATACAGTCCAGTGGAAACATGTAAATGTGATGCCACACGGATATGATGATGCGTCTCTGCATCTAACCCTCAACACTTTTCCTCCTTCTTCTATTATGACCCTTTCTCTGCAAGTGACAAAAATGGTATTTTACTCAAAATCAATGATGCGATTGCAGTGTATACGAGTCATCTCCGGTGGCTTTCTTCACAATTGTTTCACAATTACTATTATTTTCGGCGATAAAACAAATGAAAGTTATTGTTAAGTGACAGAGAAGTGGAGAGGAGGAAGAAGCGAAGTGGGAGTAGTCTGATCAGGAGACCCCATTGAGGTGGCACAACGTTGCTGGCCGTGGTGGTTTTCGATTTTTTTTTTCTTTGTGAAGAAGAAGATGTTGTTGTGAGGTAGCGAAGGAGGAGATGAAGAAAGTAGGGCAAAAATGTCAAAAAGGGAATGTGGGTGAGGGTGCGACACTGTTTTGGGTATTATTGTAATATCCAAACTCAATTTGGATAGTTCTGTTAATATAAACATTGGGTGGGTAATTTTGTAAGTTAAACTCAATTTTGGGTAATCAAGTAATTTTCTCCTTACTTTTTCTAAAGAAAAAGAGTATAAAAGTTGTGTGAGCCGTGATTCGTGAGTCGTGAATCGTGAGTCGTGACCGCATCCTGGTGCATGTGACTTGTGAAGGAATTCTTAACCCCACCACCTTCCAAAAAAACAAAAAAAAAAAAAGGACTTGTGGAGAAATTTAATTTAGAAAGTTAAACCGGGTTCACCTCTGTTAACCTTTCTTTGAGTTTTGAGTTTTGAGTTTTGAGAGAGAGAGAGAGGAGGGGAGCTTGTTCATTGTTGGCTCCGCACCTGCATGTGATGGTTCCACATCAAATTGCGTGTATACGAAAGAAAGGTCGCCAATGCCGGATTCTCACTCAGAGATCGTCGGAAGGGCTCCAAAATACGCCGCCCTCCATCTTAACGAAGAGTATGAGGAGAATTTTTTTCTGAATCCATTCCTTTTTTTTTTTTTTTTTTTTTTCACCTCCAATTATTGAATTGACCTCGTTTTAGCTGTATAAATAGCCGGAATTGCCTTATTTCTCTCTGAGTAATACTAGCGCTCGCATATCCGAGACAGGCTACTATCGTTTCTTCCGTTGCCGCTGCTAGGGTTTTGGTCCGGTCCTTATAACTCGATAGGTTCGGTTTCTCGTCTCCGGATTTTTGAAAATCAAGGCTTCCAAAGAGAGAAATTTCACTAGCGTTGGTTACTCCGGGGTCCTCCACTGTCCGGAGGGTCCCCAGTTCTGCTTCTGCCGGTTGATCTCATCGATTTGCAGGGGGCTTTGTGTGTATGTTTATTTAGGGGGGGGGGGATTCGATGTGATCAGTTGGAATTACAAGAATTAAATTATTGTTGGTTGTCACGGGAGAATCTCGGCGGGTCCCCATAGCAATGGTTCCGACACGATTTGCATGGCCATATGGTGGTCGGCAGGTCTTTCTTAGCGGTTCTTTCACCAGGTAGACTTCTTTCACCCCCAAGAAGAGAATGTTTCCTTTTTGTAGAAGTGTGCTTTTTTTTTTTCTTTGAAGTGCCATCAGACATTTTATTGCTGTTTTTGCTGCATACGCCAACACCCCCCCCTTTCCGCTCTTCTAATTGAATTATTTGAGTTGATTAGGTGGACTGAGCATTTTCCGATGACTCCAGTGGAGGGTTCGTCCCTTGTCTTTCAGGCAATTTGCAATCTTGCACCAGGATATCATCAGGTATGTTGAGTCTTACTTCAATTTACTCATTTATTTCCCTTCCTGCACATGGCTGGCTGGTTACTTAGAAGTTTGGAGCGAGTGAAAATCCATATTAATCCGATTTTTTCAGTTGCTGTTCTTTTTAATATTTGAGTTGTTACTTTTGTGCTTAGCGGGAGCGTCAAGAATTCGTTATCTCATTCCTCCTTTCATAAAAGTAAGTTGGGTGATGGACGTAATGCATGTAGGACACTTTAGCCTGACCGATCTATATTGTACGTTAGGTAGACAGCCGGTACCTTATTATAGTCAATCATTATAAACTTGTGGTTGATTTGTAGTGGTTCACAGCCTGACACTTACTATAATTAGCCATAAACCTGTCACTCTTTTTGCATTGATCCTTGCGCTCGTCCGTACTTGGAATCTCTATGTATCCGACCCCATTAAGTTGGGATAAAATTTTTGATGTTGTTGTTCTTCTTCTTAAACTCGATTCAAATTTCCTTACCCCCTCTCCCTCTTTTCACACCCCTTGGTTAATTTGATCAATTGACAGTTGGCCACTGAATACACCCTTGAAATTGATTAGCCTGTAGTGCGAAAACTAAATGAACTCTCACATCTTGATGGTGGTCAGTTCTGAATGCCTGTAGCCAACATACTGAATTGTCTTGCCACTTAAATACTGTTGCCCCTGCAATCAGTGGTTTCTGAACATGCGGGCACATGCTCATGTGCTACTCTAAAAAGCTGTCTGGATGCTATGATGGTGGTCAGTTCTGAATGCCTGTAGCCAACATACTGAATTGTCTTGCCACTTAAATACTGTTGCCCCTGCAATCAGTGGTTTCTGAACATGCGGGCACATGCTCATGTGCTACTCTAAAAAGCTGTCTGGATGCTATATATCGAGGAGTTCTAAACATGCTTGTGACTTGATTCTTGAAGAATCACCTGGTGGGTCAGACTGGCTCCATCTCTGCTCTTAATACAGCTTGCCTTCGACGTCTAGAACCCTGTAGCTCCCCATCTGGCGAGGGCAGCGGTTACCTCATTGATTGGAGCCCTCGTCCCTAGTATTAATATGTCGGGAAAATGCCGCCAACTGATGTGGGGTTTAAAATTTCCCATCTGAAGTGCCTAGATTTGCCACATTGGTTATTCATCTGGTCTTGTGACTATTAGATAGATGTGGAATGACCTGGGTAGGGCACATATCGAATGGGGTTCCTAATTCATTCATATAATCCATCATGTATTGGGTTTTTTTTGTGGGGTTTCAATGTTTTTTCTGCTACAAACACATAAAAAAAAAAGATTTGACAAAATCTATTTGGACTATATTTGCCCATTGCCAACATAAACTCCTTTACTTGTGGCATCTACATGACAGGAAATGAATGGGTAGTCTAAATTTTTGCTCGAAGTGCAAGAATCTTTCACAAACAATTTAATAAAAGTAGAAAAAAAGAAGAAATTATTTCCAAAGCAACCGAACCTTAAAAGCATAAAATCATTCCCAAAGCAATTAACAAAATTTATTCATTTATTACCATAAAAGCTATGTATGATGAGTATATACAAGCTCTTGGTTTTTTTAACTAAATTGTGATTTTGAGTAGAGGTACTACCATAGAACTAACACCTCATTAGAGTATTAGTGTTTTTTGTGTTAACTTCCCAAATCAATCTGGCTACATCATATACTGAGTTTTTGATGGTAACTGAACAAGCTTTTGATTACCAAAATCATGCTAATTTGACTTTTGAACCCCCTCACCCAAAAATTGCCCTGAATAGAAGATGTAATTATGGTATCATACATAGACTCAATCTAGAGTTTAAAATAAAAATAGAAATAGAACACTCAAAACTAAATTTGGGTGTAGGATGATTGCTCGAACTAATCCATTGTCATACTAAAAGTGACTGAGTTCAAATGTCATTCTAAATGTATTATTAAGAAAAAAGTATGAAACTGCCCTTGCTTCCTAAAATAATAGGAGAAAACAAGTGACAAAATCAGAAGACTGATACCATTGGAACTCCTGAGTTTTCAGCTCCATATAACTTGGCTTAATCATGGTACAACAGGTGCAATTGTGCATCACCCAGGGTTGCACTTGGTTTCACCTCTAACACAATGCCCCAAGACAAGCAAGAAAGGGAGGACTATTAGCCTTTGGACCTCTACTTTTGTTGGTGTTACGCGATACTAGTGTTACCATAGAGGTTCCCTTTTATTGATATGTTAATTGCACTGATTCATATGCAAAAACAAATTATATAGGGATTTTGTAATGGAAATTATCAAGTTAAATCCTGACCGTGTTGTTGGAACCCCATACTGCATCATACTGTCAAATCTTTTTTTTTTTTTTTTTAATATTAGATACTGTGAAAGCCTATTCTCAGTCATTTTCTTTCTATTTTTGCACGAGAACAATTGACTGCAGATGTTTTTGAGAGCGGATTAATTCACTTTAAGTATCATGAATTAGTCATTGCTTCTTGTTCATCAATGTTCATGATTGCACATTGTCACCATGCTTTTAACTATCTTACATGGTTATGTTAGAGACATAGGTATTGTTTCCCCATTAACATTACATTTACGTTAAAAAAGAACAGACAACAGATTCACAGATATGAGGAGATTCACAGATATGAGGATTAGCATTGCTTTTTATGTGTCCTACAGACAGGATTCTAGCTATGTGGTAACTGAAGAAAATGTATCTCTAGTTTGGCTGATGAAAACTGTTCCTTTCCTTTTCTCAAATTTGATTATTGGATTTCTTCCGGTGACAAAATTTTTTTTTTTTTTGGGACAGTACAAGTTCCTGGTTGATGGTGTATGGCGGCTGGATGAAAATCAGGCTTATGTTACTGATGAATATGGGATGGTAAATAATATTATTCTTGTAAAGGAACTGGAACTTGCTCCTTCAATTTTATGTTCAGAGCCTGTTCCTTCTAAATCAGGCATGGATGTGGATAACGGCAACTTTCAGCAATCGGTTAGTTTAGAAACCATCTCGTGGCTAATTTATTGACCTATTCTTTTCCTTTTCCTAGGAGAGGTATCTCATTTTCATTTATCTTAATTCATGCATTTTAATTGCATATGTGTTGTCTATTCCTGTCATACCAATCAGGCTTCATTGTCAGGTGGCACAGAACGGGAGCCAGTGTTACAAATCTCAGAAAGTGACATAGATGTTTCTCGTTGTCGCCTTTCTGTACTATTGTCAAGATGTACGGCATATGAGTTGCTTCCCAACTCAGGCAAGGTTCGCATACTCAACAAATTCCACTTGACTTTTATTTTTATTTTCCATAATGCGCCTTCCTATGGGTGGGTTTGCTGATTGGAATGGTTCTGTAAATTTTCAGGTCTTTGCGGTGGATGTTAAATTGCCTGTGAAACAAGCATTTCATATTATGTATGAACAGGTAGGCATGCTTTTATTTTATTTTATATTTAATTCTTCTTATAATGACACATAAAACACATATTGCACACACACACACACACACACAGAGTCATGCTTAAAAACATTCATTATGTCTTCACACCCTTGAGATCATGGATATTTTCTATTTCCACTGTTCACTTGGAGTGCTCAAGCCTCTCCCGAACCTGAAAGTTTTATGGTGCCTTCATGCGCTCGAGAGAAGAATGGAGGCCCCTGTTATGCCAATTACACTATTTGGGAGTGTTCTTAGTATGCTTTTAATATGTGACATGGATCCTGGTTTAAGATGCTAACAGTTGATAATAAGGTTTCAGGTATTGGTATCCAATGGCAGATCAGTCAATCCATATTGGTATTGGTTGCCATTGATCCAGACCAATCCAGATCAATGTTGGTCAGGATCAATCCAATCCCAAGTACTGATTTCTGGACCCTTGGTTGATACAAGACATTAGTTACATCCTTGTATACTACGACTAGGGTTTACTGTCTTCACCTATGTGTTTTGAAAAACACTAAATTTTCTTGTGTTGTGTTACATATTTTCTTGATATGCTCGACCTTTTAGGACTTTGGAAGAATTTAAAATACAATTTCATATTTGTTTTTACAGGGACTTGCTGTTGTACCTATTTGGGACGACTCCAAGGGACAACTTTCAGGAATGCTGACTTCTTCCGATTTCATCTTGATCCTAAAAGAGGTTTGTATCTCATTTATGTTTCTCTGTTTAATCTTATGGCTGGGTCGTTATAAAGGTTTGATATGAATATACTTTATTCGATACCTAGCTATCTGTTGATGGTTTTAATGCAAACTGCCACTGGCTCTAACAGAGCTGGACTGCTGGCATGGAGGTGGGATTTAGTCATTGGATGGAGGATTGGCTCATCGGCTACATGTTAAATTTAGTGGTGCATCTCAACTGTGTCGCCTATACACATATAGGATTGTTCCTTTTGTTTATTCCATAGTTCAAATGCTACAAAGAGAATTGAGTTTCTCAAATGATTTTTAAGCATTATTCTACATATAACAATGTTTCATTGGACTAAAAATCGACAGATTATCGGATGTTGTGGACATATGCACAAAGTTTGACTGCCAACAGACACTGCCATGTGGCAAATCAACAGATAGGCTGGAATGGCTTCCAGATTTAAGAGTCAGAGCACAGCCCCCAGTTTTAATTGATTTGATTTGTATTGTTTTTTGTTGTGGTAACTTCAGATACAAAATTGTACCAGGATATCCAAAAAAATAAACACATCATTTAGGGGTGTGGGTTTCCTCGTAGTCTGCCCTGGAGGAACAGTGCCAGAATTCTCCTGAAATAATCTGCGATGTTATGCAGCAGAATAAGAAATAATCATGATACAAGCCATCAGGGGTGGGGGGGTGCTTACTGATACGGTTCAGTTCTACGACCATTGACACTAGGATTGCAAGGTTGAAGGTGGCTTTAACTTTGGAACATTCCAAGTTAGGACAGATCTTGATAAAATCATTCAAAGCCCTGGCATTCTGAATTTAAATTCCAGATTAGTCCTATTTCATTAATTTGTTTCTGGTTTCTTGCCTATATGTCCCTGATTCTGTTCTCTTCTTCCGAAAGGTCCTAAATTGTTCCAGAATTTACAGAATTGCCACTACATTTTTAAATTGACTCTTACTTCATTTTGGTGGGCTCATAGTGAATTCTAGATTGCATCAGTCCTCCTTACCAATCTCTTTTACTTGCCAAGTTAGAAACCATTCTCTTTTCTGGCTACTGTAAGATATCACTAGACCATCGCACCCCCACTGCCATACTCGACCAGAGTAGGAAACTTGATTGGAGTTCCAGTCTCATCCAAACCTTGGTAGCTGTCTAACTCTTGTGATATATCCCTAATATTGTCCCTAATTCCTTAGTTTAAGGTTAGGGATTGTTGGTCTTCCATCGAACGGCTTCAGCCTCATTGATTTCAGTGTGTTTGCACCCCCCCAAAGGGATTTTTTTTTTGGGAGGGGGGGTGATGTAGATACAGTTGCACTTACCTGGTTGGACCAGTAGGACCGACTGTGGAAGCCAAGGGCCAAGAAGAACCGGTTCAGCCCAGGTTTTTGGTCCAACAATGGCCGGTAGTAGTTAGTTTTACATTATGCCTTTTATTTGTCTTTGAGTAGGATACGTAGGAGGTAGAGAAGTAGGTTTATGTTTGGAGTCTAATTAGGAGTTTATTCAGTATTAGAGTTTAAGTAGGAGTAGCCTTTTATTTTCCCTTTATATACTTACATAACTCAATGTTTAATTTTTAGAGTGAATTAAATTTTTAGATTAGTGAATTTGTGCGTGGTGTGTCCTCTTCCCTCTTTTGTACGATTTTCCCTCTTCTCTCTAAGGCTACTCCATCAATTTGGTATCAGAGCCGAAGGATCCCTTCCCTTGCTCTTCTAAAGTACAATTTCATCCCACAACCCATCCCTGCAACTCCCACACTACTCCCGGTAACTCCCTATTCTCCCCCATTCCCACTCCCTGCAACTCCCTATTCTCTCCCCCATTCCCTATTTTGGCCCTATTGATAACACCCCTCCATCTCTCTTCTCCATTCCCGTTCTCTGTTCTCTGTTCTTACAGGGACTGAGAAATCAAAAAAGAAAAAAAAAGAGACAGCAGCAAGAGAAGAAGAAAGAGTCGACAGAGAAGCCGGCAAAAACCCCTACCTACCTCTTCTCAGTCGAGCTCTCTGCAGGGTTCCAGTAGTGAAAAAAAAAAAAAA
>NC_056560.1:1396024-1477530 GCF_013358625.1 Macadamia integrifolia | reverse complement strand
AGGATTGTGGGAATGATATCTCTTCTTTTCTTCAATTGCTTTATCACTTCTATTATGACAGTTGGTGCACCATGTCCCAGAGTTTAAAGAACATAGCGAGCTGTCATGCATAGTAGTTAAGCATCTTGTGACCTTTGCTGATGGATTCCCCCTAATGGTAGGTATTGACTGAAGATCCTGGCCACCTTCAAAATATCAATCTCTCCATATCTGATGAATTGCTTCATTTCCTCCTTTTCTAATCCTAAAAGCCCTGAATCTCTACTAAGTGATCTTTCTTCAAAGATGGTTGAATCAACTTGCTCTTAGGTGGAGATAACATATAAACTCGGAATTCCTCGAGAGCTGGACAGATCTCAACTAATCCAAACCGAAACATATGAAGATTGGTATCCCATTATTGAGGCACTTGTTGGAGTACATGGTGATATAGCTTTATGCCTCCAATCAGACCGAGCAACGACATATTCATGGATTCTAGTAGTCTTGATGCCCTCATGTTTATGTCCAAGGTCCATTTTCTCAATGTCTCATCCAACGAGTCTATGACTTTTCCTACAACCATCACAAACAAAAGGGAAGACGATGATTTACCAAGTATCACTCATTAGCTAATGACACAATCAAACCTTCACCACTGTTATATCAAACACACTTTTTTTTTTACTGATTAAGGATGAGGAATAAACTGGCCTTGATAAACTAGTTCCAAGTGGTGACTTTCGGGAGATGAAATTCTGGATACGAATTTGGAGGACCACAGACGGATGACAGATGTCCAATGGCCTTGCATGCCAAATGGTGATTCTTGGGGGACACAAGCTATGATGATCTTTTTAGATACCTTGATTATTAATTTAGGAACCAATTTATTGCCTTGATCTGGTTGAGACCCCACTTGCACATGTCAAGTTGTCTATGTATCCCTCGAGAGGAATCTGGTCTAACGTAGTTCGAGCTATTCACCTTATTAGGCATAGTATCTCTTGAGTTGATCCATGTTGACCAGCCCGGGTATTTCTTCGCCGTTGTGGTCTACGAGTTTTATAGCTTTGCCTGGTAGAATTTCTTTGACAGTGAATGGGCCACTCCAGTTGGGCCTGAACTTCCCTCTTGGGTCTGAACTTCCCTCTTGGATCTTGAATTGGGGCTCTTCGCTCTCGAAGAACAAGTTCCCCCTCTTCTATGTGACAAGGCTTCACATTCTTGTTGAAGGCTCTTGCCATTCTCAGCTGATATTTCTTTAGGTTGTCCATGGCTTTCATTTGCCTTTCATCAAGAAAGTTGAGCCCTTCATATCTGGCCTTCACCGATTCTCCTCAGGTAACTGACTATCAAGAAGCACCCTTAGTGATGGTACTAGGATTTTCACATATAGCACGACCTCAACCCATATACCAAGAAGAAAGGAATTGCCCCTGTAGAGGATCGTACAGAGGTCCGATATGCCCACAAAGCTAGTGGCAACTTGTCCGCCCAATCCTTATGTGTTTCAGCCATTTTCTGTAAGATCACCTTGATATTCTTATTAGCTGCTTCTACTACCCCATTGTTCTGTGGCCTGTAAGTGATAGAGCGGTGCCTTCTGATACCAAACTTTGTGCAAATCTTATCAATCTTGCCCTAGAAGTGGGATCCCTGATTTAATATCAACTCTTGAGATACTCCATATTGAAAAATGATATTTTTTTGGATGAATTTAACTTTCTTAGTAGATGTGAGGATTGCATATGACTGGGCTTCTACCCACTTGGTAAAGTAATCGATGGCTACCAAGATGAACTCGTGACCCTTGGATGCTTTGGGATTGATTTTTCCAATGATGTCAATGCCTCAAGTAGAAAATGGCCAAGGAGAATTGAGGGAGTGTAGCTCCATTGACAGGATATATATGATATTGGCAAATATCTGACATTTGTGACATTTTTTGACAAAACTCATGTAGCCTGCTTCCATTGTATTCCAATAGTATCCCAGCCTATGAATCTTCTTAGCAAGCATCTTGGCATTTATATGGGGTCCATAGAGGCCTTGATGAATTTCCTCCATGATGGTTGGAGCTTGTTCTTCATCCACATACAACAACTGTATTCCATCATAGGACCTCTTATACAACAAGTCTTCTTGAAGGATGAATTGGGTGGCATTTCTTCTCAGCAATTTCTTTTCTCTTTCTGAGGCTTCAAACAAGTATTTCCTTTCTCTGATGAAATCCACAATGTGAGTGAACCAAGACTGACCATCTACATTGAGAGAGTTCACCAAATTGTGCTAAATGGGCCTATTCTTTGTTCTACCAAGAATGGTCGGACCCTAGCCATAGGATTGCATTCTACAATGGATGCAAAGGTTGCAAGGGCATCAGTAAACCAATTTTTATCTCTCTAGAAGTATTCAAATGAGATCTTCTCAAAGTGTGCAATCACCTCTTCTAGATGTTCTAGGTACAGCTTCAACTTTTCATCTCTGGTCTTCCACTTCCCTTGCGTCTGACAAATGACAATGGATAAATCTCCATACACCTTGATCCTTTTCACCCCAATAGTTAGGGCAGTTTCGAGTCCCAAGGCACAAGCTTCATATTAAGCAATGTTATTGGTACAGGGGAAGTCAAGGCGGAATGGTGAAGACAAATATAGACTGTCAGGAGTGACAAGCAATATTCCCTCACCACACCCCTTTTGATTATCTGCTCCATCAAAGAACAATTGCCATTCATTAGCTGTGTCTTCTTCTATTGCGATGATTTCTTCGTCGGGAAAGGCATCATCCAAGGCTCTTCCATCTTTTGTGGGGTGGGTAGCCAAATGATCAGCTATTACTTGCCCCTTGATAGATTTATGAGTAACATAGGTGATGTCAAATTCTGATAGCAGAAGTAGCCATTGGGCCATCCTTCCTATTATAGCTGGTTTCTCAAAGAGGTACTTGATTGGATCCATCCTTAAGATCAAATGTACTAGATAAGCTACCATGTAGTGTCACAACATTTTTGTTGCCCAAATCTATACAGCACAGGTTTTTTCCAAAGATGTGCACCACGTAAATGCGTAGACTTTTGGGATCTCAACAAGGTGAGCCCTAAAGATGACTTCCCATTACCTCACATTCGTACTTTGTTGTCCTTCTTTGGCACTGGTACAATGTTGGCTAACCATTGGGGTATTTTACCACTTGTAAGAATCCTACATTCCATTGCTTTACTACTTCTTCCTTGATCATTTCACTCCATTCTGGACAAATCCTTCTGAGTTTCTGTTTGACCGGCATTGCCCTAGAGTAGGTCGGTAAGTGGTGTTGCACAATATTGGGGTCTATACTAGGCATGTCCTCATATGACCAAGTAAAGACTTCGGCGAATTCCTTTAGAAGACTGATCATTTGTTTTGCTTCTTCATTATCTAGGGTGGTGTAAATTTTTACCTCTCGAAGGCATTAGACGGTTCTTAAATTAATAACCCAGGTATCCTCACAGATGGGTTGGGCTTTCTTTGGTTTTCATTATTTCATTAACTCTTGATATTTATTAAGATCATCATAAAAAAAAAGAGGCAAGTCATACTCAGAATAAAAAATGAATCATTCATGAAAAAAGGAGTAATAGACTCGACATACACGGACTCTGGACTCTCCTCAAGAGGGGAGGCCGACATGAAATCATAAACAGCAGACTCAACAACTTACTCGACGACAGACTCGATGATTGGTTTAATGCTTTCATTAGTGGTATCTAGTTTGATTTACTCAAAAACATGAGTAAACTTGAAATTCTTCCCAATGCTAGTCCAATTTAGGAGCGGTTCGATGACTTGATGGATGAGGAGATGTGACAACGGGCCTCTTTCTTCTTCTAGGAAAGTTGCTGCTATTTCTTCAATGGTGCAATAGTTCTTTTGGATAGGTGCCTGTTTCTTCACAAATACCAGTTGATCAACCTCATGCTCTCAAAAGCCAAACTTTCTCAGAGGTGAAGATTGGTGGAGACTACTCAATCCTCTTTCTATAAAGTCCATCTTTTCCAGCCTATTGAGGGATGCCATCCTAGTGCCTTGGTCACATCTTTGACCACCTTCACAGACCTTCCTGTTGCAGTTGATTCGGGCATAGTACATGCAAATCATCATTTTTTATGCTCTTCTTTGCTTCACATTAGTGCTTCTTCCTCTGAAAGGCTTGGGCTTGAGTTCATGTAACTCTTGAGCTCGTGGCATTTTCAGAAAAGAACAGATATGACCTTTCAGATCCATGGAAAGTTGTAGACTCCAGAAGAGTCTTATCTTCTTTTCCCATTCCCTCTTCAAAAGTACTTGGGGACTTAGCAATTCCTTTGACCGGATAAGTGTTGTGGGGTTGTTAGAGGAGAACCCATCTTTAATCAGTGCTACTTCCACTATTCTGGTGATGCCACTATCTTGATCATTTTTTTGGCTAGCATTTACTGTTGTTCTATTTCATGAGTTACCCAGTTGAACTCATCTTGAAAGAATACTTCAAACCCTGGTTGCACCTTTGCGACGGTTTCATCAAACCAAGGCTCAACATTTCGACAAAAGGGAAAATCTTCTCCTTCCCTTACGAAGTGCCCATTGAGAGTGGGGTAGTAAGAGGCAAAGATTTTCCTAGTCATCCTTACTACCTTCTGCTCTTTGCTGCCATTCTTGCTCCTTGGTTTGGGGGTTTGAGGAATGTACCCAAGACCACTCTTTTCTTTGCTAACCACCAAAGTAGGTAATTTTGAAACACCCTGATGATACTTGCCAAATCCCATCCCTGGAAAGTATTGCATGTTCCTCATCATTTGATTTACTGGAAGGCTCCATATAGCTTCATAGTTAGCCAGAATCTTTTCATCTAGCATTTCCTTGGTGAGTGCTGCACAAATTTCTTCTATTTCAAAACCACTAAGTTGAACTTCTTGGTCTTGTTCTTCTCCACTTTCAATTTTGGTTAAGGTGTTAACCACTTCGGGATCTCCGGTTACTGTAACCACCTTTCCTTCATGAATGAATTTTATTTTCTGATGGAGACTAGAGGATACTACCTTTGCATGATATAATCAAGGCCTTCCCAAGAGCATGTTAAAAGATGCCAGTATATCAATGACTTGGAAATTAGTATCAAACTTTTTTGGGCCAATCTTTACAGTAAGGGCGAGGATGCCAAGGATTTTCCTCTTGGTATTGTCATATGCCCTTATGGTTTGGATAGTTGGCCTCATTTCTTCTAAGTTGATGCCGATACTCTTTGCCGATCTTAAGGGTAAAACATTCAAAGCAGAACCGTTGTCAACAAGGACCTGGGGAACCACCTTATCAAGACATTCTACCATGATGTGTAGGTTTCTGTTATGTTGGGCCCCTTTTAAGAGTTCGGAGTCGAAGAACATCAATGACTGTACCACATATGTTGCCCCCACTATGTGCAAGAGGTGTACCAAATCTATCTAGATTGGCACTTGTACATTGGTGAGAGACTTCAAGACTGCTTCCCAGTGTGTGGGGGGAGGCCATTAATAATCCCTAAATTGAGCTATTAGCTTGGGACTTCTTGAGCTGAGCCAAGACTAGATTCTCCGGTTCTTTCTTCAAGCCACTGGTTCCTGCCCCACTAGTTCTTGACTGTTCTACGACTAGGGCCTTACCCTTGTAGTCTCTTCCACTCTGAGTTTCCATCACATTGGTAGGTTTCTTCACGATGATCTTTATGGGATAGCAATCTTCATCATCACTATTTTTTATGGTAATTATCCCTATCGTGGGATCATCTTCTTCCTTATATTCCTTTTCACTACTTGGGGTAGGAGGTCGAGGTCCTTATCAAATGTCCATAGCCCTGGCTCATACCTTCTTGACTGCATTGGAAAGCCGTGCAGCTGTTTTATCTATCATTTCTATAAGTGTGAAATGTCCCCCTATTTTCTCAAGGATTATCAACTGCTCGGTGTGGCATTATTCATTGATGGCCACTTCACTTAACATTCGGTCAATTCCATTAGCTTCAAGTTTTATCTCAACCTAATGATTATAAACATAAGCTATGTGTTCTGCTATAGCATTTTCTTCACCTTCAACAGTGATCTCATAGCCTTCACTATCCTCTGAATCTGATGCATGATCTTCCCCTTTCATGTGAATTTTGAGTGCCAGGTGAATAGCATTTGTGGGATCAATCATTGGGTCATCTTCGCCAATTGCATACACAGAATATCCTCTCGGATCCTTGGGTGAGTGGTACCCTGATTCATCATCATCTTCATCATTATGCCAAGGCCCTTGGTAGTCATCCCAATCTGGGTACTCATCATCATCCTCACTTTCGTCCTCATCATCATCGTCATCATCCTCTTCGTTGACTTCCCCCTCACTTGATTGGTTCTTCATCAGATTCCTCTTGACCACCAAATTCCCATACATCCAAACATTCATAGTATTTAGAGTGTATGGATCAAAAAATTTCCATAGGGCTAGACTTGGTCTCATTGGCCCAAAGATGGATTAGGCTAGACTCATCATTTTCTATATCACTCCCGATGTGGATTAGGGAGGTGTGCTCTTTAATTCGTTCTCCCACTGACAATGCTATCATTGCTCTAAGGAGGTCATCTGTGACTTCTTTACTGTTATCTAGCTTGTCTTCCTAAGACACGGTGGGCTGAATTAGAGAAGTGGGATCACTATCTTGGCATTCTCCTAAAGCATTCACTGATCCCATTGATGAGGTCATCTTTAGGGAGTCTGGTAGTGCGAGCATATCCTTCCAATTGTACCCATGTTGTTTTATGGTTGTCCTTGTTGGCAACTCGGCCACGTGGCGGTGATGACGTGGCCAGTTTGGGTGACGTGGATGAAAATGATGACATGGTAGTGTCCAGTGTCACCGATGAGATAACAGAGCAGCTTGGTATGCATGGAGTGGTTTAATACATCATTAATAGGTGGTGCGGGTTTCTGGATCAAAACTGGCAAAATTGGCCTATTTACGATCGAGGGCATTTTCGGAAATGAAAATGACATTTTTGGAAGATCGGTTCTTCATGAAAAATATAGATTGTAATTTTCCAAGTCCAGTGCATTTGATTTCGTCACATTCCGATACCGTATGAAGAAGTTACGGCATTTGTGGTAGCCGAGGGTAGTTTCGGCATTGAAGATGAATTTTTTAAAGGAAGCGTTCTACATGTAACAATACGAAAAAAATACAATCTTTCCAACGGTTCTAATTTCATCACATTCCGATTCCGTATGAGAAAGATACGTCATTGGAAAGGTGTAGGGGCATTTTGGTCTTTTTACATGGATGATTCAGATGATTGAGTCTTCTGAAAAGTCGTAGAGCATCCAGTTACGATTCCAACGCACTTCGTTTCATCTCGATCGGATATCGTATGAAAAAGTTATAAGTGTTTCCGTAAAGTTGGTTCGAAAATCCAAACCGAAAATCCATCAGTTGCTCTCGGTGTTGGGTGGATTTTTTGGAATTTATTTTTGAAATTCGAGGGGCTTTTGTGTAATTTAAAGATTTTGAAGGTCTGAGTTGCAAGGGGTCTTTAAGCATTGAAACATATGGAAGCAGGGGCTTGATTGTAATAAAGAGGAGTAAAGGGAAGTGAAATGGATGGCCAAGATTCGACCACGTAGGCTTGATGCCCATCCAAAGGCTGCTGAGATTTTGGTGTGATATGGACGAGATAGATGCCTGCGCGTAGGATTTGATTGGTTAGGTGCATAACTCTTGATGCACTGGCGCTACACCTTATCAAAGTATGTTAGTGTGTTTTGCGCGTGTATAGAAGATATAAAGAAGATTCCAATCTTAATGATCTCATGAAATCATATTAAAGCCAACATGGAGGATTCGGATCCAACGGTCAATAATCCTTTTCACTTTTGTGAGTGGGAGACAAGTTCCCTTAAAATTCGGAAAAACAACCAATCATAGATCGACAACACTTCTGACGATGTCAGCGCCTACGTCATGATGACGTCATCGAGATTCAAATCTAACGGTTTGGATCTGTTGTCCGTTGGTTTAATCGGACGGGTTGGATTATAAGATCTTTTATATGAGATCTACGGTCAGATTTCGCCCCTGTTGCGCACGCCGCCGGTGTAGCCTACGCCACCCGTACGAAGATTTCATTTCGGGCTATCTCATTGCTCCAACTTCGAAAGGTCATATCTCCCTCATTTTAAGTCGGATTTGGGTGAACCAAGTTGCAGCTTCTTCGTTTTTTCAAGCCCTACACCATGGAAGCAAGAAAAATGGGTTTGGAGTGAAAGAATGCTACGGTTTTGGTAGGAGAAGCTTCCCCCTCTTTGTTGGTCCTTGAATGAACATACATTCTTGATAATAAATGTTCTTAGGCCATTAAAGGAGGTAAAAGAGGTGGTTGAAGTGTGTTAATGGTATATTAACTCAAAGCCAAGGAAGAAGAGAAGAAAGCAAGGATGTGTTTGCTTTGAAGAGCAAGAAGCTAAGGAGAGAGAAGGTGTGAGCACCAAACTTGTCAATACAAGTTTCCAGTCATCCCAGGCAATCGGTTGTGAGATTCTCTAACCTTGGATTTTACATTACATGTATGTATGTATGTTAGGGTTAGTTGTGGATGAATGTATACATGCTAGGTTAGTTGTGGATGAACTGTAAACATGCTAGCTAGTTATGGATGCATATGCTAGGCAGAGCTTGACTGTAGGGCATTGATATAAGCCCAATTTAATTGTATTATTTATTGTGTGCTTAGTGGGTGCTAAGCACCGGGAGTGGGTGCTCCCGTGTAGTGGGTGCTACATATTGTATCGGCACTACGAGTGCCATCTCAGCTTCGGCTTGAGAAAATTGGGTGTGGGTGCTCCCGACTGTGGGTGTAGTCAAAAGTAGTGTATTGAGTAGGTACGAAGCCTTTACAGGCACTACTCCGGGGATGTAGGAAAATTTCCAAACCTCGTAAAAACCCTGTGTTGTGGGTGCTTGTTGTTTGCATTTGATATTGAAGTGCGTGGAATGTGGAATGGGTGTGCATACTTGGAAGTGCCTATGAGAGGCTGAGTGTGCATACGACTGTGTGCAAACAGGGACAGGTATATCAGGTTTTTCTTGGCCAGACATCAGACAAATTTTTTGGGGATCGGAATTGGACTCACTGATTCACCCCCCTCTCAGTGACTGTCGGGTTACAACAATTGGTATCAGAGCCGATACTCAGTGATAGTTTGATCAACAACTGAGTGATCCAGAGGTAGCGGCAGTGACAGTATGGCAGGTGAAGGTTATTCAGGACATGCACCAAAGTTTGATGGATCTGATTTTATCTTGTGGAAGAGGAGAATGAAGTCGTACCTAGGTTCACTAGGTTATGATGTTTGGGTATCAGTTTTGAATGGATACACAGAGCCTGAAGGAGGTCCGGTTGACAATGAAGCTAAAAAGGCTTATTGTTACAATCAGAAGGCTGTGAATGCAATATCCTCAGCATTGGATAAAAGTGTGATGGCTAAGGTAATGGATTGTGACTCAGCCAAGGATATCTGGGGAAGACTAAAGAACATTTATGAAGGAGATGAAAAGATAAGGAAAGCAAAGCTTCAGACCTTCAAAGGCCAGTTTGAAAGTCTACTAATGCAAGAAAGAGAAAATATTGACACCTATATGACCAGGGTAAATGAAGTGGTCAACTCTATTAGGGGTCTGGGAGCCAATCTAGAAGATTCAGTTATTTGTCAAAAGATCCTGAGATCTTTGTTGCCCAAGTATGACTCCAAGGTGTCAGCTATTGAAGAGGCAAAGGACCTAGACACTATCACTCTTGATCAAGTGCATGGCACTTTCACAGCTCTTGAAATGAGATGGAAAAAGGGCAAGTCCACTGACAAACAAGCTGCTTTCAAGGCAATGAAAAACTTAAAAATTAATGAGAAGAAGAAGAAGCAGTCTGTGGAGGATACTGATGAGAGTGAAGATGAAGTTACAGCTCATTTCACCAGAAAGTTGAAAAGGGGAACAGGAAAATATAAAGACAAGTTGCCTTTCAAATGCTTCAACTGTGGAAGGGTTGGACATTTTGCAGCCAAGTGTCCTAACCAAGGAAAAATAGAAAGTGATGAAGATGAAAGTGAAAAGAAAATTCATTTCAAGGGAAAGAAGAAATTCTTCTCAAACAGATACAAGAAAGGCAAGGACAAGAAGAAAAGTTTGGTTTCTAAGAAATGCAGTGACACATCTGATGAAGAGTCTGAAGAATCATCTAATGATGAAGATGATGAGGCTATGTTCATGGTCTCAATAGATATGGAAGAAAACAAAGAAGATTCTTCTACTAAGGAAGATTTTACAGAAGAAGAAGAGGAAGATGAAAAATCACATCTAGAGGCTGAACTCACAGTTGCCCTTAGAGAGCTTAAAAGAGAAAGGAAGAAAGTGAAAAAGGTCACTCAAGACCTTAAGGGGCAAGAACAATTAGTTCTTGAGTTGAGAGATCAAGCCAATAAGTCAAGGAAGACCTTAGATGATCTTGAGTATCAACTCTCACAGAAGACCATTGACTGCAACACTCTTGAGTTAGAGAAAGTGGCTTTGAAAGCACAACTAGAGGAGCAATATGAGATTCTTGCACAATTTGATGGTTATGCAGATGAGCTAGCCTTATTAAAGGCTAAGGTTGAAGAATATGGGAGAACTGAGATTGAAAGAGAAGACTTAGAAAATGAAGATGTTGAAGATGACTCTACTCCAAAAGAGCATCCTAGCAGTAAAAAGCTCAATGACATTATCAATGCTTAAAGATCGACTCACATCAAATTTGGACTTGGATTTATTGGGGAGTCTTCCAAAAATACCAAGGCAAATGGTAAGGGAACAGTACATAATCCTATCAAAGTCAATGATAGGAATGCTCAAAGAGGAAAGGCACATGTTACTACTGCTGGCGATGTCAAGAGAGCAGTACAAAAAGATAAAGTGCAGACTGGTCCAACTAGAAGAGGAAATCCATCTATATTCCATAAGACTAACCATGCTAGACAACCACAGTTGGCAAGGCCAAGCAGGAGAGCAGAGAACTATGGATACAGTCAAGGTCCTCAACAGAGGCCTAGAGCATTTGACAACTTCAGAGCTCCTTACAGATGGCAGATGGAACCTGTGATGCAGAGGCACACCTTTCAAGGCTATTGTTACAAATGCAACACTTTTGGACACAAGATCTCAGATTGTAAGTTCAACATTGGTCCAAGGAGTTATGTGGACAGAAATCCTTTTGCACCCCTTATGGAGGAAACAGTTGAATGTTACAGATGCAACAACCTTGGACATATTGCAAGGAATTGTAGAACTGTGTTTCCCCCACAAAGACAGGAGAACAGAGGTAAGCAGAGAGTTTTCAGAAACACAGAAGATGATGAGATGGAGAGACAGTTCTCAAGACAGAAGAAAGCAAAGAAATCTAAATCTGTCAAGAAAGTTTGGGTTAAGAGAGATAGAGTAGAAGATGAAGAAGATGCAGCAGCATTTGTTATTCATAGAGCTTTTAAGGCTCAAGGAGACTCTAATCCATGGATTCTTGATAGTGGTTGCTCAAGCCACATGACAGGAGATAAAGAAAGGTTTGAACAATTACATGACTTTGAAGGTGGATCCGTGAAGTTTGGCAACAACAATGGTGCCAGAATTACAGGAAAGGGGTCCATAAGTTTGAACCATGGGAAGGTGAAATCCCTTGATGTCTTGTATGTTAAAGGACTCAAACACAATCTTCTCAGCATCAGTAAAATTTGTGACAAAGGGCATGAAGTAACTTTCACTAGTAAGGGGTGTGAGATAAGAAGATCAAGCAGTGGAAATGTTGTAGCTACTGGACAGAGAACTTCAGGGAACTTGTACACCTTGACAGAGTTAGAGAAAGATTCTTGCATGGTCAGCATAGATGAGGAGACATGGTTGTGGCACAGAAGGCTTGGGCATATTGGTTTCAAAAACCTTGCCAAGATTTCTTCAAAGAAGGCAGTGAGAGATGTTCCTGAGTTGAAGAAGCTCTCCAATCCTATATGTGCATCTTGTCAAAAGGGAAAGCAAACCAGAATCTCCTACAAGTCTAAGGAGTATTATTCCAGTTCTCCATTGCAGTTGATTCACACAGACCTATGTGGTCCTATGAGGACACCTAGCACCTCAGGAGAGAGATACATCATGTTGTTTGTTGATGATCATTCAAGAATGGTGTGGGTGATGTTCTTGAAACATAAGTCAGAGGCTTTAGAAAGATTTAAGATCTTTAAGAAGCAAGTTGAGAATCAGACAGGGAAGAAGATAAAGTGTCTGAGATCTGACAGAGGAGGTGAGTACAGTTGGGATGATTTTGAAGAATACTGCTATGAGCATGGTATCAGAAAACAACTTCAGCTCCAAGAACACCCCAACAGAATGGTGTTGCAGAGAGAAAGAATAGAACAGTGCAAGACATGGCTAGAACAATGTTGGCAGAGAATGACATGGGTAAAAAGTTCTGGAAGGAGGCAGTTCTAACTGCAGTGTACATCCATAACAGATGTATGTTGAGACCTCATGAAAGCAAGACTCCATATGAAATCTGGTTTGGAAGAAGGGCTACAGCAAGACACTTCAAGGTCTTTGGTAGCAAGTGTTATATCAAGAACACAACCCAAGATTGGGTAAGTTTGATGATAGAGCTGATGAAGGTATATTTTTAGGTTATTCTGCTTCAAGTAAGGCCTATAGATGCTACAACAACAGACTTGGAAAAATTGTAGAGAGTGCTGATGTCACAATTGATGAAAAAAGGGATATTCCTTCAGGTCTCTCTTTTTCAGCCACTGTTAGTTTGGTATGCTGAAAAATGGCAGGTATCGTTTCCTTCAACATGAAGGCAATCTTTCCATTTCATGCCTTCATGGTCCCCCTTCCTCCCCCCCTCCCCCGTTTTTGTGTGTATGTGCGTTGGGGTTGGGAGGAAGGGGGGGTGTAGCTTGTGGTGTTCTTTCTAAAAGCAACACTTGGGTTGTGCTCATGCTTCAACTAATCCATTAGCTGACAAAAGCATAACCTTTGTCTTTGAACACAGAACTACACAAGTTTGATGTAGATACAATTGCACTTACCTGGTTGGACCAATAGAACCGACTGTAGAAGCCAAGGGCCAAGAAAAACTGGTCCATCCCAGGTTTTTTGTCCAACAATGGCTAGTAGTAGTTAGTTTTACATTATGTCTTTTATTTGTCTTTTAATAAGATACGTAGGAGGTAGAGAAGTAGGTTTATGTTTGGAGTCTAAATAGGAGTTTATTTCAGTATTAGAGTCTAAGTAGAAGTAGTCTTTTATTTTCCCTTTATTTACTTACATAACTCAATGTTTAATTTTTTAGAGTGAATTTAATTTTAGATTAGTGAATTTGTGCGTGGTGTGATCCCCTTCCCCCTTTTGTGTAATTTTCCCTCTTCTCCCTAAGGCTACTCCATCAACTTGGTATCAGAGCCGAAGGATCCCTTCCTTTGCTCTACTGAAGCACAACTTCATCCCACAACCCATCCCTGCAACTCCCACACTACTCCCGAAAACTCCCTATTCTCCCCCATTCCCACTCCCTGCAACCCCCTCTTCTCTCCCCCATTCCCTGTGTTCGGCCCTACTGAGAACACCCCTCCATCTCTCTTCTCCATTCCCGTTCTCTGTTCTCTGTTCTTACAGGGACTAAGAAATCAAAAAGGAAAAAAAATAGATAGCAGCAAGAGAAGAAGAGAGAGTCGACAGAGAATCCGGCAACCTCTTCTCAATCGAGCTCTCTGCAGGGTTCCAGTAGTGAAAAAAAAAAAAAACAGCGCAGGAGAAGAAGCAGCAGCAGGAAGGCGAGCCAAACCAAAAAAAAAGAAGGAAGTCAGACGAAGAGGGGTAGCAGCGAGAGCAAGCAGAATCAGAAGAAAAAAAGAAAAGAAAGAGAAGCAGAATCAGGGGAAGAAGAAGAAAAAGAAAAAAAAGAAAGAAGAGAAGACGGAAGGAGCAGAATAGAAGAAGAAGGAGAAGAACAGAAAAGAGAAACAGAAATCAGAAAAAAGAATAAGAAGGAAGAAGAAAGAAGAAAGAGAAGAAGAAGAAAGAACAGAAAAAAGAAACAGAAATCAGAAAAAAGAAGAAGAAAGAAGAAACAGAAGAATAGAAGTCAGGAAGAGAGAGAAAGGAGCACATACCTGCAAAGCCATCGCGAGCCTCGCTCCTGATCGGATCCGACTCCCGCTGCTGGTTCCGTCTCCAAGAAGGAGAAAGAGAATTGTGGTCGGTATTCCAACCCTCAAACCACGATTTCCCTTTGGTTCTTTTTTTTTCCTTCTTATATCTTCTATTTCTTGGAATACCCCTTCCTTCCTCCATTGTCCCTTTTTTGCCCTATTTTGTCACTTCCAATAATTACAGTTTTGCATCCCTGCACACACACACACACACACAAAAAAAAAAGAAGAAGAAAAGTGAGATAATTACCATTCTGCCATTCTCCTTTAAGTTTCTATCTATTTACTATTTTACCATCATATTCAAGTGTAATCTTACCCATTTCCACCATGGTAGCCAATAGTGAAGTTGTTCAACAACTGAACTCCTATAAGGGAGAAACTGATGCAAAATTTGAAGCTATTATGACAATGATGGAATCTATGCAAGCTTCTATTGCTCGTTTGGAGGTAACAGATAACGGAAAGAGTCCCATTCAATCTGGAGATTCTTCCAACACTGTTCCACAGGATCCATCACCACATCATACACCACCGTCGCCACCTTCACCATCATATGGAATTGATAGATATGATGATAGAGCAGAAAGAGCAGCAAGATTGGATGTCCTTGATTTTTATGGAGATAATAATCCAAAATTGTACATTGACTAGATTCATAGCCTAGAGACATTCTTCAGATGGTACGGGTTGACTGAGGCTCGAAAGATCCTATTTGCAGATGCCAAACAGAAAGGCATGGCCCGAATCTTGTGGATTAAGCAATAGCAACAGAACCGAACCCGAGGTGTTGGTTTAGTCACTACTTGGGCTGAAATGCATGAAGTCATGAACCGGAGATTCTTGCCTTCTGATTACAAGCAACACATGCATCTCAGGTTTGCACAGTTAAAACAAGAGAATTTGACTGTGGAAGAATATGTTGCTAGGTTCTATTATTTGGCTACTTGTTCAGATTTTGAGTGGGATGAAGAAGTATTGGTGGCACAATTCCGTAATGGTTTACACCCTCAACTTAGTGCTGCCCTTGCCTCTAGTGGACTGCCTACAATGGAAGACGCTGTCCAGGTAGCATATCAGGTTGAGGAGAGTTTGAAACGTCCATACAATCGGCGGCCATTTACAGATGCTTTCTCTAGGGGTTCTAATTCTATTCAGCCACAATCATCTCAACAGAAAAAGTCAATCAGTAGATCACAGGCTAGTGCTTCATCTATGGCATCTTCACGACCTAGTCGATCGTATTCTCCACCTCGTCGTGATTCAGACATGTCATCTTCACGACCTAATCAGCCATACTCCTCACCTAAGCGTGGTTATGACAGGAACTTAGCATTTTCAAAGGAGGCTATTCAATGTTTCTCATGCAAGGGGTACGGGCATAGAGCTAATCAATGTCCTAACCGGTTGTGAGCCTACATTGACAAGGACAATTTTATACCCTATGCACCAGAAGAGCAACCGAAAACAGGAACAGTAAATCTGGAGGCTAAATGTGATCATGATCCTAATGGGATTAATGATGATGATAGTGATGGTGAGCCTTGATCGTTCTATGTGATCCGTCCTCTTTTGACTACACAGAAGATTCCTGAGGAGGACGATTGGCACCATAATAGTATCTTTCAAACCAGGGTGCGATGCAATGACAGTTTGTGTAATATGATGATCGATCCCGACAGTTGTATCAATGTTGTTGTTGAAGATGCTGTTCGCAAGTTGGGACTGAAAACTGAGCCTCATCCGAACCCTTACAAGGTTGGATGGGTGAACAACAATAATTTGAAAATTCATGAAAGTTGTTTGCTCACATATTCCATTGGTGGACTGATTGATCAGGTTCAATGTGATGTTCTCCCTCTAAAAGTTTGTCACATTCTACTAGGTCGCCCATGGTTGTTCGGCAAGAAAGCCAAGCACTGTGGATATGAGAATACATACACTTTTCAGCATGGTGGTCTCGAGATGAAGTTCCTTCCAGCAAAGGATCTTCCCCTTCTCAAGCTCAAGAAGACAGTTGGTACTTTTCTCATCAAGCGCATCGGCTCTGATGGCATTTTTGGACCTCATCCAAACTCGACGGAGTTGAGTTCTTTTCAGAAGGGGAGAGCTGATGTAGATACAGTTGTACTTACCTGATTGGACCAGCAGGATCGACTGTGGAAGCCAAAGGCCAAAAAGAACCGGTCCAGCCCAGGTTTTTGGTCCAACAATGGCTAGTAGTAGTTAGTTTTACATTATGTCTTTTATTTGTCTTTGAGTAGGATACGTAGGAGGTAGAGAAGTAGGTTTATGTTTGGAGTCTAAGTAGGAATTTATTTCAATATTAAAGTTTAAGTAGGAGTAGTCTTTTATTTTCCCTTTACATACTTACATAACTTAATGTTTAATTTTTAGAGTGAATTTAATTCTTAGATTAGTGAATTTGTGCGTGGTGTGTGACCTCTTCCTTCTTTTGTACGATTTTCCCTCTTCTCTCTAAGGCTACTCCATCAGGGGGTGCTTACTGGTGCTTATTCCTAAACAAGCCATCAATTCTTAGAGGTCTCATCTTGACCTGGATTGATAACCGTTTTCCCAATTTTAGTTCAGAACCTTTGCAGTTACTGCTCTCCCCCTAATTTGAGCCTTCAGGGGGAAGCTTGTAACGTTGCCAATTTAGAAACAGATGAAATGTTAAAACTAGTTACTATCATTATTATTTGTGATACAACTGTCCCAGATTCATTTTCATGTGTCGGTTTCTTTTGCTCGACTTCTATTTTACATTGGCTTTATCATGTTGAGCACTCGAGGTTTCTGGAAATGATTTTCCCCCAGTTTCTGAATTGTTCATGTTTCTATGACAAGATTCTTTCTGGTTAGCTTTCATGATAGAACTTTGGCTGGCCTTATTGTTTGTGCAGCTACATAACAATGTCCCGATGCTTGCTAATGAAGAGCTTGAAATGCATCCCATTTTGTCTTGGAAAGAAGGAAAGCTCCAGCTTCACAGAAAATCTGATGGGACGATACAGCCATCATTTAGGAGGCCTCTTATCCAAGTAAGGGTTCTTTTCCATAAATGGAATTTCTGTCTTCTTCTGCTGGAAAATCTGCATTTAATTGCATATTTTGCATATGTTTGTGTTGTTGCCTTGCTTCTCTTTGATTATATTCATGCGGATCTGTTATTTCAAAAAAATTTCATTCATCTTTGGAGCTTCCCTCAACAAAAGAAAAAAAGATCTCAGTTAATTTTTTTGTTTTGTTTACATGCTTCAACGATTTTATATTTCTTTTCTGTAGAACAATTGCTTTTAGAGCCCCCAACCCTCCACTGTGTCATCTCTTTTTCTGTCTTTATCAGTTTATGTTGTCTCGTGATATCTCCAGGTTAGTCCGCAAGAGTCTCTGAAAGACGTGGCTCTGAAGATCCTGCAGAATAAGATATCAACTGTTCCCATAATTCATTCATCGCAACACGGGTTGTGTCAACAGTTACTACATCTTGCCTGCCTTCCTGGAATACTAAAATGTGCGCTATAGCTCTTCATTATTCGTTCTCCTTTTATCTTACCACTTTTTTTTTGGGGGGTTCAGAAATGTCAATATCTACTCCTCGATGATTTTTTTCTCCTACATTCTCTGTGGAACTTCCAGATATTTGCAGGCATTTTAGACACTCTCCTGGAATGCTGCCTCTTCTACAAAATCCTGTTGGTAGGCTTCGTTTGGGAACATGGGCACCAGATATTGGAATAGTAAATGCATACCAACTAACAACATTGCAGCCTAATGCCCCTCTAAGTTCTGTCCTTGATTTGTTAATAGAAGGTATGTATTAACTATTCACATCTTTCTGAGCTTATATAGGAACTAAATCTGTTAATTTGTTTTTTAAACCATGCATAAAGCTAGAGAATGGATTTTGATGTTTGTTCTGCAGTAACTGTGAGTGTTCATAATTTTTATACTCTCAATACTGGTAACAAATTGTATTTTGGGGCATTTCTTCAAATTATCTGCAATTTTCGTTACTAGAATTGGTGGTGGTTTTTTTTTTTTTTTTTTTTTTAAATGTAGTTGAATCACTATATGAGGACTTCACTCTATTCCTTTCAATTTACAGCTGACATAAGTTCCATACCTATTGTTGATGCTAATGGCTGCCTTCTGGATCAATTCTCCCGAAGGTAATATATGAAATCTTTACTACTTTGGACATTTAATCTTTAATCTTTTTCCCATGTTGCAGTTTTTATTTAGCATGGACTTAGTGTAGAATGGCAGACTAGGATGCTTGTAGCCAACTTGAGTCGTTGGACAATTCTTTGTGTCTGGAGTTGAGATTTAGCATGGCTGAGATGCATTTCTGATCATTCTTTTTGTTCTATTTTTATTTTGCAGTGATATTACCTCATTGGCAAAAGGCAGTGCATATGCACACATCCGGCTTGATCAAACCAGCATTCATCAAGTACACCCTCTAGCTCATTGTTTTGACAGTCCTTGAGTGATACTCGGTGCCTAGTACTTTTTTTTTCTGTATTCTTTTGCAATTTTTTTGACTCTTATTACTCAATTAGGATTTTGGAGGTACGAAAATTCATTCTTGATGGGACAGGTTTTAATCTGAGATGAATTAAGTTTGTCATTGACTGCTTAACCTATCTTGGTCAAAGGTGCTAGTTCATAACTTGTTAAATCAGGCTGGGTTACAGTTGGGAATTCCCAGCCCAAGGCTGGGTTTGGGCTGGGCATGAAAGAGAGCAAAGCTAGGTGCAAGACGAATGTGCCTGAGAGCACGTGTTTGCCTGAATGATGATGCCTGTGCCTTGGAGCAAAAGAAGGTGCAAGATGTGGTCTCACCTTGCACCTCAGTGCACCTTGGACCGCCATTCGTTTGCATGTGGAAAATTTGTACAACTGCAAATTTGTGAGGGGTTGAGTGTAGAAGTTTCTGGAGCAAAACGCTTGGTAATGGTGGAACAGACAGTGTAGAGGGCATTTGCAGGGGATTTTATGAGGAAACCAATAGGCTTAATAACTCTGAATTAATAAATAATTCTAACAATGTATATCTATAAAATACGTATGTAAGGTGGTGAGACACTGAAACTGATTTGCCTGCATCATTGCTGATACTTTGTTTGGCATTGTATACAACTTTCAGTGGTTTCTACTGTGCCTGAACTGGATCTATCTTGCAGTGCACTTTTGAATGTCCAATGTTTGCTTACATACCATTAGTACTTGCGTAGATGGAAAAAGGAATTATCACAATTTATTGGCCTCTTAGATAAAAGAGAAATGAATGTCCCTTTTCTTTCTTTTTGTTTTTTTGGGGTGGGGTTGGGGAGGTGAAAATATTCACAAGGGTTGGTAAACTTGCCACTTGGCAAACAATTGGTCGACGTTTGGATGGGTCCACATTATAAAGGCTCTTAACCCACCTCATTAGTCTTAAACATAAAATGAGCATGTCATATGGATTAAAAGTGTCCGGAGTTGTACAAAATTACAAACATGCCACTGACCTCTGTTTTACATATCAGATTAATGGCATTTTGTAATTTTTCCTAAGTTTTGAACCATGATCTGACCTACATCATATGCTCATATTGAAAATTTACCTGGTAGATGGTAGAAGATTCTCTATAACATGGATCCTCCCATGTCCATTTCCTGGCACATGGTAATGCCACCTACCTTGGTGAATGATAATAATTCACTTCTTGTTTTTGGTTATTAGGAGGTTGGGGGGGGGGGGTTTAACATGCTACGTTATATATTGAGCTGGTGACTGCAATACTGTTTTGAATTGTGGCACTTAATCAAAAGCAACATTTGGTTTCCTAATACCCTGTAGCATAGGCTCATTATCTTTTAAAATGGGTATTCACCTGGGACATCTTTTCTGGAATTTGATTTTAGGCACTACAATTGGTGTACAAGGCATGTGGTCCTCTCAATGCTTATAGACGATGCCAAACATGTTTACGCTATGATTCACTGCTTGACATTATGGAGCGCTTGTCTGATCCAGGTACGCCTAAGATGTTGTTTTGTTGCATATAATGAATTTGCAGGTGAGGAATGTCATCACTGCAGAAGGGTTTCACATAGGAACAACTGAGTAACTCACCTGTGCTCCTTTGCATGGATCTTATACCCCCTTCCCCCTGTTTTCGCCCTTTGGAAGCGATCTGTTGATATTACTTGATAATGCAGAAACTTGGTTTGTACACTTGAACAAACCCTCTCCATCCAGAAAGGAGGTTCAGAAACCAAAAGACATTCTTTTACTGGGCACAGCCCAGCTAGTTACGGATCTGGAAATTTGTGATTGAAAATAAAATTTAGTCTACATATACGAGCACAGGTGGGCACATATTATTTCATAAGGGAAACCCTTTTGGTTTTGTCGATGCTCTCCGGAAACCTTCGGTATTGGTGATATTCCTCTCTGGTGAAGTAGCCCGAGAACATTCGTTGAATATTTATCTTTTGTTTTTCTTCCAGTGGTGCGACGGCTCATTGTCATTGAAGCTGGTAGCAAACGTGTGGAAGGCATTATTTCATTGAGTGATGTATTTAATTTTTTGTTGGGTTAAAAGCTCCTCTGTAAATTTCCCTCCCCGGATATTGAAGTTTTCTTCTGCTTAATTTATTCAAGGAAATAAAATTTTTTATCACAGCAATCAACCCCTGTTGGTCTTTTTATGTGCGCTAATCGGCAAATGTGTTAAGATGATAATAGGTGTAGATAAAAGGAAATGCGCTTGTCTAATGCTCTTGTAGGATAAATTATTGATGGGTGGATTTTTCATAGAATTCGAATTTCATGGTCGGCCTCAATAGTCCTGTACCATGTTTGTGTCTTTCTTTACAATGAAAATTGGGAAACCCATTTAGAAATAAGACGATTGCTCTGGAATGATGTTCATCTGTCTGAGCACCAAAGCTGCTTTCTTCTTGAGTGCGTTGTCTGAGAGGAGGCGAATCAGGATTGTCTCGGAACGCTGCAGCTGTGGATTTGTGGTCTGAGTGTGCTTTAAGATACTCTGGAATAGGTCGAGGGCTCGGTCTTGTGCGGACGGGGACCCCTTCTCCAGCACCTCCAAGATGGCCTCCAGACCATGGTTGTCCGCTATAGCTGTGGCAGCATGTGACACTGTGTTGTTATCTGTAAGCAGCGTATTGAGTGCCATTAGAGCAGCGTCTGCCACACCGGAGTCAGTATCGCTCAGTGCTTGCACTAGCGGTCCAACAGCATCGGCCTTAACGAGACAAAATGTGTGTCTCGATGAGCAGGCGGACCCATGGACGGGGCACAAGCTCTGTACTGAGGCTGGACAGCACAAGGACATGTTGGGGATGACCCTAGTCAGTCGAAGCAGAGAGATGAAGTTGTTAGCCCCCGTGGCCGTGACGGGAGCTTCAGTGAGAAGCACGGTGGTTGACTGGGATAGATGGGCAAGTGCTATGGCAGTCCGTTGCTTGGCAAGCGAGCTGCCCCTCGAGAGGACACGCACAAGCGATGGATACAGTTCAAGCTTGCTTACTTGCCTCTGAAGCTCGGGCTTGGTGGGCTGCGTGTAGCGAAGAAGCGCTGCCAGAGCGTTCTCCAGAAGGGAGTCTAGTGACTCGCGTGGTTTTGGCTCGACGGGTAGATTGAGCCACCTGCTACTGTTATGGTCGTCGTCTGTGGAGCTGATCACTTCATGAATTGCCTTCAATGCTTCGGATTTGCCCAGTGTCTCATCGACCACATCATCATCGGCAGGGAGCAGGCCAATGATTCTAGCGGCATTAGATCTCTCTTCGATGTCCGGTGAACTGGTGAGCATGGCAACTAGGGTGTTTATGGCGTACTCCTTTCTTGTAAGGGATGGCGGAAGTGGAACCCCATCGGGATGGTCTTTGGAAACGCAGTATATGAGCTTCAGTACTTCATGTCTTACCTCATGATGGTCGCAGGTGAGGCAGGAAAAGAGTCCGGCAATTGCATTGTCATTGGATCGTATAAGATCTTGAGCCGTTTTAGATTTATGGCACAGGGCAACCAGCAGGTGTAAGAACTGTACCTGGGTACGTCCGGGATCCGAAGCGGAAGTTAACTGCCAAAAGAGGCTGATGTTGTGGGGGGATTGCAGTTCTTGCAGGCCCGGGCAGGTATGGAAATCGGAGAGATTGCTGGCTTCAACCAGTGATGTGAGGATCTCGGTGGCTTCCTGTTTCCAGTGTGATTCGGACCCGACGAATGTGATGACACCAAGCAAGTGCGGTATCGTGTATGTGTGGGTGAGGAAATGTTTGGCCATCTTGGGGTAAGCCAGGAGTTTCTTGATACACTGCAAGCATGCAGATTTGCAGGCCGGGGAGCTAGAGGAGAACATCTCGATTAGCTTGTGTGTGAATTGCCCATCTTCGAAATGCTTTGTGGTGTTGTCGTCGAGTTTCATCTTTATTAGGGCTGCAGCCATCGCAGCTCTGGCCTCTGAAGATCCTGTGAGAGAAAGCAACCAAACCAAGAGATCATGAGAGACAATGGGGCTTTGGTAAACATTGATCAACAACAGAGATAATAATAGGTATATTATTCGTACCGCCTACCTTGGTTGAAACGAACAACAAATGGTGGAAAATACCCAGCTTCGGCCATCTTGATGACAAAATATATGTTTTGGGAAAGGATCTGCAACAAATCTTGGGCTTTCTGCGAGACATCCGGATTCTCCTTTTGGAGCAGAGATACCAAGAAAGGAATGCAGTCTTTTGTCTTCCCTATTTGCTCAGCATGTGCTTCTTTCAATGACAACTTGTGTAAGATTGCCACAGCTTCTGGTTCTGCTTCACCTCGGTAAAACTGCTTCACTATGTAGCGGATTGCTCCCGCGTCAACCATGACGTCCTGCAATTTGTAATTGGACCTAAATTAATGGAATCACGTTCCGTCATCTCAGATTTTTTAAATTTCTTTCTTTTACCTTGTTGTCTTCGGAACAATCGGAGAGGTGGTAGAGGCATTTTAGGGCTGCCTTTGTGTTTATCGGCCTACTACGGTCTTTTAGAACTTGCACCATCTTCGGAATGATTCCTTCCTCGGCAGATCTATTCCTGTAGCGAGGCATCTCCATCAGGACTTGCATGTCGTTTAAGGCATTGTTCAGTCTGCTATCATCATCAGAGGTGATACCAGATACTGCATATTCGTACTTGGAGTCCATTTCTCTCTGCTTCCATTCCTCTATTGAGTTCCGGAGGGAAAGGTTCGGTGTAAGCTCCTGCGAAGGTAGCTCCTCCTTGCAGGTGGGACAGATGGTACTTTCCCCTGCTCCTGCTCTTCTGAAGTGTTCCAAGATGGCCTTCCTTTCGAAGCTGTGGCCGCATAGGATGGCTACTGGGTCTGTCATGAGCTCCAAGGACAGGGGGCATGTGAAGGATTCCATCTGGTATTGTTGGAACGTGCTGGCTGCACTTTCGACTTCTTGAAGGCTCCGGTTCCCAATGATTTCTGTACTGTACAGTAACTGAATGAGTTGAGAAAGCTGTAGTGCCTCGGCTTGCTTCTTCTGAGCTTCCATTTCTTCCTTCTCCTGTTTCAGCAGTGCCAGCTCGTTCCGAACTAGGGAAGCGTTCGCTGTCACCCCCGTGGCGTCAGCGATCTTCTCAAGGAGTTGGGTGGCGTGGGCCTGGCTCCTGCCATTCTGAGTTGTTGATTTCTCGATTTCGGAGACGATGGCTTCAGTGGCGGCTGTTGAACGGAGCTCCATGGACCTGAGATTGTTGATGATCTGGTCGGTCTTGGAATTCAGGTTCAGCGCAACATTTTGATTGGCCAGCTCCAACAAGGAGATGGTGTCGGCGATCTCTTGGGCCAAATCCTGCATCTGCTTGAGCAGAGTCTGTGCTTTGAGGAATAGACGGAGTCGGCTCCCGGTTTTGTAACTTCTGATGATGGTACAGGCTTTTTTGAGTAGAGAATCCAGTGTCTCCAGCGCTGCTCTCGTGGATTCTGAGTTGGTTCTGGCCTCTATAATTCCCCTGGCCTGCAAGGCTTGAAGGAAGACGTTTAACTCGGAGATGTACCTAGAGAATTTTTGGAAGCTCGCCTCTTCGACCATCACGTCTTTCGTTTCCGTGATAAGCTCTCTCACTCGGTTGGCAACTTTGTTGCAGAGTTCCTGCAGTAGTGCCACACCCAAGTCCATTTTGGATTGTGGGAAACTGGGAAGAGTCTTCAAAGAAGAAGAGGGGGACTTGGGTGAATCAAATATCAAGAGTATCTGACTAATTTAGCTGGATTGATTTAAGTGGGAGTCTGTCAATTTGTCCAACTCTAATCCCATTCTATAGATAGATTTCCCCCCTTAATTTTATGATCTTCCATCTCCCACGTTGTCCGGGGAAAAAGAAAAGGAAAAAGAGAAGGAAAAAGAAGAAGAAAACGCAGAGAAAGGGGGAGGTGGGAGGCCACACCTGCAAATAACTAAATACCAATCAAACAATATGCAACTCGAAGTCCATGCGAGATGACAACAGATGCGCTGTAGCCTGTAGCACTCCTTCATGGACAGAGGCCCGGCTCTCAAGCTCGTATCTTTCACTTGATTCTTTCTGACAAACAAGAAAAGTTAGCTTCAGAACCTGGATATTCATACACTACAATCTTAAAAGAAGGTAATTAAACATCTTCACTTTCTAATATTGGGGAAGGATTTGAAGAAGAAAAAGAAATGGATTGGAGTGATGTTGTGTTTGAAGGGAGAGCGAACAACACAGAAGAGTTGGATCAATCGAGAATCGAGGAGAAGGAAAATTTCAAAGGGAACGAAGTGCAGCAATTAAGAAGCAAAAACAGGAACGAGGGAATTGTGACTTTGTGAGGAAAAGACAAATGAAGTTGTAGTCCGTATGGTTATAGAAAATAAAGCAAGTAAAAGTCTTCTCCGTGTTTCAAGTGGTCGCACTCAGGGCATGGCCCGCCAAGGACCTTGGCCGCGGGAGCAGCAGAGGCAGACAGGCAAGCAGGAAGGGGAAGAGAAAGTGTTGAGCAATGGGTTATTGTGGTTGGTATTTTGTCTTTAGAAAAAGAATTTCTCGTATCTTTTTTTTTTTTCCGGTAAATGACTTTCCTCCAAAGACTCATTTAATCTCTTATATAGCATAGAGAAAAAAAATATATATTTATAATAATCTGTATTACATACATATCTCAAGCAGGATTCGAATCTACGCATAGACAGACGAGTGAGTTGTTCACAGCCGACCGTTCTACCACTGAGCATCAGAGACCCGAAGCTAGAGTACGGTCCGTGCACTATTTGAGATTGAAAAGAAGACGAATTCGATTTAATTTAAAGATTGAAAGTCCTTCTTTAAAGTTCCTCCTAGATACATTGCTTTAGCCTTATTGCGAAGCAAGGAATGGTGCTAGTCTGAAAGCTAACAGTTAAATATAGAGCTTAATGTCATATCTGAAATAGAAGGTCAAAAGAGAGACAATTGTTGTATATGATCGAACTTCCGTATCTCACTCACCAAGAAGTCGCAACTTGTAGGAATAATTTATTTCTAATTATGTCCCATATTGCCAACTAGGATAATGACCAAGTATATCTCTTTGTTTTTTTGGGTAGAAGACCAAGTATATATATATATATTATTAGATTTGGATTCTAATTTTTGAACTAAGGAATAACTCACTCAGATTTTAGGAATCAAAATATGAGTCTGGCTAGGCATTGGGCGTGGAGGGGATCGGGGGACCCAGGCCAAGACCAAAAGTGTGTTGCTGCGTCTGATCGTATAGTCACATCCATTGGCTTTGCAATCTCCGTAGGTTGAGAACTCGCCGAATTCAAAGCACCTCATGAATCATGATTCTAACGTACCATATGCAGATGAGTGGAACGTTGAATCTGTCATCCTGCCGACTTTTGACTATGTGAATCCAGCTACTCTCCCAACTCCTAACTTGCAGCGTTCTTGTGGGTGCACTGTCCTCCCTCTCTCTCTGTTTGTTTCTGTAGGTCAAAGTCAAATCTTCCGTGTTAATTCTGTACTCTCCCGGGAGCAAAAGCAAGGACCTTGAGACTTTTGTCTCTTTAATTGGTGTAGTACTAGTATCTGTTTTTTTTTTATATATATATATATATATATAAATTCTTCGTCTTTGCTCTCTTCTGCTGACTCATCCGGCGTAGGTGGGTACGTTTTGTTCATTCTATATATGAATTCTTCTCAAAATTGAATTGAAATTCAGATAACGTAATTCCTCACAATGGAGCTAGCAGGCTGCAGGCATGGACCGCCAAGCTCTACTGATTCAATTCATGAGTTATTACTCCTTAGGCTCCTTCGTTTTTCCAGTTAAAAACCGTGATAAAACTGTAAAAGTAATGCATACAAGAAGAAAAAGATATAAAAATCATTTGATTGTGTTGCTCTTGATTGTTTGGAATAGGAACAGACACAACAGACACAACAGACACAGGTCTTCTAAATTGCTTACGCAACTCCCCCATGCATTCAACGAAAAAGTAGAAAGTGCACCAACACTTGACATGTAATAGTCTTTATCTACACTGGACTGGTGCACTGTTTTGCGGAGCCCGATAATGGCTTCGTCGCTGTGCTCTTGATTGGAGAACGAGCAGCCAATAGAGGAAGAGGAGAAGGTCTTGTGATTTCTGTTCAATGTTTTCATTATGCATCGACCCAGGCGAGACCTCTCATGTAGTTTATCAAAATTAAACGTGGATTCGAATTTCGCTCCTCTCTTTGGCTTTTCTAAGATTCTTACGACATGAGGTAATATCCTTAATGTGTAGAGGTTTCAATTTATTTATTTATTTATTTTTCAGTCCATGCTAGTTCAAAGGAGCTCCTCACCTTGCAAGCTACCATGGAAACCCACATGAACTCTGTTGTTTTGTTTAGTTCGCTACTCTTTTTTTCTTCCGTAAATGCTAACACAAAATATATGATACTGATTTCACGAAACACTCAAATGATGTCTTGTTTATGTTTGAAACTTCCTTATACGTTAAACTAGTAATTTGGATTGAAACGAGTGAGTTTTTTCCCACATCCACCATGAATTCCTTCACCACAATCCATCATTGCAATTGGATTGGTGAAAGTATGGTGACACAGGATTAGGTTGGGCCGCATTTTTTAATCCCCAACCCAATTCTGAGTCCTCTTACCTTAGTGGCTTAGCCTAATCCCAAACCGGTCAAAAAAAAAAAAAAAACTTGGTTTCTGTAGGGGGAGTGTGGCCCTTACGCTCAGGCACGCAGGATGACATGACTGTCCCACCACCACAAAATGCAAAATGACACCTTAGTTAATACTCTCTCTTGCTCCAATTGGCCGCCGTGCACACATAGTAGCCACATTCCCTAGAGTAAACACTTTTCCTTCTTTTTGGGAAAGTAATGCAAATTCTAATATATGTCCTCTCACATAATGAGTTGTGAAGCCCACATTGGCATTCTCCGCTAGCATCCGCCAGATTCGCTGGCTGCTGTGGATCTCGATCCCATGTACGTCGTGTGTGGTTGCACCTCTTCTACTATCCGATTGTTCGTCCAGAATCCCTACACACCACAAAAACTGAGTGAAACCCTAACATCTCCATCCTTGTAGTTAAATTGAAGAGCTCTGAATTCAATTTGAAACTTGGGATATGACTCATTGGGTTATTAGAAGAGCTACCCAAGTAAGAAGAAGAAGCAACCAAGTTCCTGGGTTTCTCTTCTTCTGCTTAGATCTTTAAAAACGAGTGTTATGCAGTTGCACTGACCATAGAAACTGGGCAATTCCTTCTCTTGAGTGTATCTAATGGATTCTTCCACATGAATATGATCTGTGAGAAAATCCGACTCTTTACTAACAAGACAAAATGGTATCATATATTTTGGAAGACAATAATGTCATTTCATGTGATGGATACAAAGGTGCCCGCCCAGTGGCTCAATTAACTTTTCCCCCTATTATCAATGTATTATTACAATTATTTTATGTATAGATTTTACTTTTCTCCAAATTAATTCGATATTCTTCAATATAATCCTCATGAAAAAATTAGGGAGGGGGTTTCCTACCTGGTGGTAGAGGCTAAACGGGTAGCCAAGAGCCAATGGATGCCCCCTATCAATTCAATCAATAGAAGAACAAAGAGTCCATTTCATGAAAAGAAAAGGAGAGATAGAGAGAAGGGGTGCTAGCGGAGGCTACCCATAGCCAAGAAACATTCTCCCACTTTTTTCCCCCTTTTGGAATAAAACTTTTAGAGAACAAAACACCCAAGAAACATAGGACCATTACTCCTCCCCTTTTTATCGGAGATTTGAATTAAGCTTCACTTTCCTAGCATCCAACCTACTGTGATTCCTTCGCCGTGTCTAAAGAAAAATTTTCTCTACAAAAAAATAAAAAAAAAGGCTTAAGAAAAAATTGTCGTTAGAACAACTGCCTAGCATAGTTGGTAGTGTGTGGAGCAATTTAAAACTTAACTTGCTTTTACTTGCATTCCTTTAGCGAAGGATGACCTTATTTTCTTGACGCTTTCACACATTCTTAGTATGACTTTCGACTCCTCTGCTCTATTTTTGAGACATTCATTTGCTTTTCAAAGAGGAAAAAAAAACCCTTTTAATTTTTAAGACCTATATGAAATTTATCTATTTCATCTCATTTTCACCGTGAGTGTTTCTTCTAATATCATTGTTCCTACTAAACAAATTAATGGTTTAATACCTACCACACTGGGACTGTTTCAGTCAATGATAATTAAAACAACTCCAATCTCTCTGTCGACACATTTGCCTGTGTAGTATACATCAATATTGGTCACAATTGAAGCACGGAAGAATAATTTAGTGAAACAGGCCCATATGTCAGCACTAATGTCCATATAATAGTGGGTCTCAGGCTCTCAGCACAGTAATAAAATTGCTCTATTTCAATTTAGTGAAAAAAATAAAATAAAATAAAATCTCCACGAAGTGGGAAGACCTTACAATACGCTCTTGGTTTTTGCTTGTTTGTTTTTTTAATCAACAAATCTTTATAAACTTCGAAATCTGGTTTACAACCACACAGAAGTCTTTAAATTGACCCAACAGCAGGAAATCAAGCAACAATCATTTTGAAAAAACATTATTTTTAGATCCTGCAACCTATTTCAACCAAAAAAAAAAAAAAAAATCTACGGCTACAAGCCTATACTTTTTTTTACAACCATCTAACACGTGCATCTAGAATATTACCTGTCATGCCGTAATGATAAACATTTACACAATGAACATTAATGTTAGGGATCCATTATGTAAACTGCATCCTTTGACAACTTGCATGCACAGCATAGGAATTAACAAAGGGTCTGAGTATATTCCAGAGATGGAAAAAGAAATCCACCAAAAATGATGAATTATGTCCTCAAAATCATTAAGCTTACTCAAAAATTTTATGCCATCCCTCTCCATTTTCCCAGCTTTAAGCATCACTTCTATCAGAGTAATATAGTTATACCTAGTAAGATGAATTCCATTGAATTGAACTACCCTTATTGGTTGTACTGGGCTATGTGAAAATATATATACATAATGTTGAGGAGAGATTCGAGGAAAGATGTACCTTTTATCAAAGACCTGAATCTAGAGTTATCTTCACACCCTTTCTTGCCAACTGAAACCCAGACCTCCTTTAGTTCACAAAAGCAAATGGGGCTCTCACTGATTACTGTCTCACCTGCGATCCATTGTATCCTTCAATGGCTACACATAGTAAATCATGCCAACTTCAATAAGGCTAATGTGAGGAATGTTCAGAGCCACAGCAGGGCCCCTGCAGTTTTTCCGGAGGAATGAATACCCTATGTCGATCACCAGCTTTTTCAGGAATGATGATGACCTACGGGCCTTCACATAGGAGTGCCCCATTATATATGCAACACCTGCTTCCTTTGCCTGGATCAAATCCAACAACTCTTCCCTCACCGAAGGATCCATACTTGGGCTTGATGGCAACTGGAACCTCACTTGACGCCTCGTGACATGTGGATTCTCATCCTCATATGCAGATCTCAAGCTTTGGAGGGTTTCTGATTTGCTGCTTTGAATGGTGGTGCTCAAACCACAGTCCATTTCTTCCTCAGAGATAACCAAGCTCGAGGTTGACTGGAGAGATCTTGTGCTTATGACAGCCATCCTCCCATCCAATGATGAAGTCTCAGAGCTAGATAATTGTGGTTCTATAGCCTCCATCTGGATGAATTCTGCAATGCTCTGGATGAGATGGTTCTCAAAGTCTCCATCATCCCGCGGGATGTCCTTGTACCCGTACCTCACAATGCACCGGTACATCCTGTAGGGTCTTGGACAAATCCTACCAATGAGGTAGCATTCCTCTGGCGAGACGTAAGGGACTGGGACTGATTTCACACAGACAAACACCAAGACCTGGTGAAATGCAGGAAGGTTAGTGACAAAATGGGAGAAAATTGCAGGAACCCCAGTTGCCAATTCTGAGTAGATAAGCCCGATGCCTGGCACACGGACAATTCCGAGGCTAGGGCCCAGGCCTAGTAACCATTTCAGAGAAACCTTATTGTGAAGATCAAAGTTGTACTTTTTGCGAGTCCCATAGTGCCAAACAAACATGACAACCATAAAGATGGTTGAGAGTGCAAGAGGAACCCATCCTCCCTGGGGTACTTTGATGAATGATGATGAGAGGTAAGCCCCCTCGATACATCCAAAGAAAAGGAGGAATGCAGCAGCCAGCAGAACATTTCTCCGCCACACGAAGATTATGACAAGTGCCATAAGACAAGTTGTGACAAACATCACAGTCATGCAAGCAATGCCTGGACAACAAAAGACAATCGAGAATCTCCAGTGAGGAAATATACTAATAAAAACAACATAAAAGAGGTTGAGAAAATTTGAAGAGTGAAGATGGAATCTTATCCCCCTGCTCCTACATCATACAAATGGTGGACATCCTACTGCTGGGAATCCACAATTTGATAGTTCTCACACGAATTTGTTTTCCTTACAACCGACTCAAATGAGGTTGAGGATACTTGAAACAAGAATCAGAAGCAGTCCTTCTGATTGATAGACATTCACGAGAAATAACCTACCTACAAATTGATGGTTCCCACAGAAATTTTTTTGGGCTATAATTGACTCAAATGACAAGTAGTCCTCAAATGTCTTAAAAGCACATGGATGATGGATCAGACCAGTAAAATTATTGACCTAGGTGTCCTCGGTAATTAGTTACCCAAAAACCAGTTGTAGAGTAGAGATGCCAGGAGAATGAACTCACATTCTCTTTCCAGGTGCATGCACCCAGAACAGTAATAAGGTGCTGCTTCATCTAGAATGGACTTACCATAAGCATTTCCAATCAAAGTTGTATCTTGGAATCCGATAGTTATCGCAAGACAAAGGACCATGAGGATCCAATTTATCTCCGGAATGTAGATCTGCCCATATATATGTTTAGAGGTGTGGACGACCTTGACTCGTGGAAAGCAACCAAGGGCATGGCATTGTTTGATAATGGAGAAAGTAGCTGTTATGACAGCCTGACTCCCAACAATGGCTGCAAGTGTAGCGATTACAAAGACGGGCCAAAATATACTACCTGCAGAAAGAGCAAGGATTAACAGAAGATTCAGATCAACATTGCATCAAGAACGTGATGCTTGTAATTTGTGCAGATTCAACTGATAACAAAAGGCAGCAGACCCAATTTCACTGAGAAGAAACTGACTTGGTATCGAGTTGTAGAAACTGTGAGGAATTGAAGAGATATTTTTAGAAAGAAAAGCAGCTTGCCCCATGTATTGCACTATCAACGAGGGATACACAACAAGGGCAAAAGCAATCTGCAAAAGCAGAGGTGATAATAAGGTTTCACTCAGAAACAATAAACGTATAAAAACATAGGGGACACAGTAAACAAAGCACAGATGAACCATATTGGAGATTTGCACTCAAGAATTGAGTCGGTTGGGTAATCATAAGCACTTGTCATAAATAAAACTTTCTTTCCTACTACCTTGATTACCAAAGGTTTTCAGATCACCTGACATCAGTGCATCTTATTGCATTAGGATAGTTTCTGTGGCCAACCAAATGAAACAAATGTACTGCAGATATGCTCCTATAATCTAACAAGCGTACAACATGTTTCCTTAAATAATCAAACAGAGGCCAAAGTTAGACCTACCCTGATTGACAAGGCAGTGAAGTGACCCAGATCGGCGAACATAGCTTCAGTACCTGGTGAGGCCCATTGAAAAGTTCAGCTACATTTTTTATGAGTCTTACAAGAAGCAAGAATGAATTCAGTTCTTCACTCAACTCTGATGTAGCTCTACTTGGATTCCAGATCAAACATACCTGTGATTGAAAGGAGAATACCTCCAAGAGAAATCCATCCATCTTTTCCTGTCTCTCTAAAGAACTTAATGATGTAATATGGAGAAATTGCAGACAAAATCCTTGGGTTCCAATGTATTGTGTTGTATAATCCAATGGAAAAAATTGATATTAACCAGATAATGACAATTGGTGCAAACAGAAAAGCAACTTTGTGTGTGCCACAATGCTGCAGAGCAAACAAGCCCACCAATATGATACAGGCAATCAATGTCATCTCACCTGAATGGATTAACATCATTAACCATTAGAAGACAATATTAGGTGTACTGAGTTAAATTTGTAAATAAGTGATGGTTGAACCAAATGAGTAAAGAGCTGGGCAAAATTACTCACCATCAGTCAGTTTATTTTCGGTAGCTTGCAGCCCGGACACTGATGATAGAACTGCAAGTTGTAAAACACAACCAAGGTTCAGTGTCTAAAAAGGACAACAAATTTTGTTATACTATTGAACTCTCTCTGTAAAGATAGCAGTAGTGTGGATTAAAATAGAAGTCACTGAAATAAGCTGCGTTGACTGGAAACTAAGAAAATAGAGCATCAAGGTCAAAATAATGCCCTAGCCACCTGAAGATCCAATAAATGATTTTCCCTCATGGCACACGATGGTCGAAAATATGCAACAGCATATGTACTGAACAGAAAAATGATAGTCCTAAAAGGCACTGCGTAAAAAGGATCTGGTCCCATATATTTTTCCATCTTTTTTTTTTTTTTTTGGGGGGGGGGGTGGTGAAGGCCCCAACTAAATCAGCTTGAACAGACAACTTTTGACCATCTGATCTATGTATTATTCTTCAGAAATTCTGTCACTCCATTAAACATGTTTTGACATTTGATCAAGTTATCTTATGGCCTATACTACAATAGTCCTGATCCCATCATCATAAAATTATTGACAAGTAATCATGGCCCGAGACCATAATTCGAAATCTCGGTCAAAACTACCATGATTTGGAAAATATTTCGATTCCAATGGAGTTAGAAACAAAACTGGGTGGGACTTACTGGGACTGCAAGGTTTCAATCGGGATTTCGCATTTTGGCCGAAATTTAAGTTTCAATGCTTTCACTATAAAACAGTATATATAAAAGCACTATTTCGATTGAAATTTCAGTTTCGACTTGGTTTTGATTCAGTTTCGAGTGGTTTCTCCTGTTAGAGGGGAAAAGCTCCAAAAAATCATAGATTTGGTATTTTTGGCCAAGTCACCTACATTTCTTCATGGAACAAAGTATTGGGGACTACTACAATGCGTCTACAACGATGATTTGCTGCATTTGAGCAAGGTTTTGAGCCTTCCTGGAACTCTATGTGGTACTAACATAGAGCTGAAGGAACAATTTCGCAGGCGCATTTTAACCTTAGTTGTACACTCGTATTTGCCTACTTAAAACACTTCTACACTTGTACACTTGTAATACTTAGCATTGGGTAAATATTAAATAGTCTTTCTTCATTCTTAATACATATTTTAGTTGTTTCTATTGAATTTTATATGTTCTAATACTAAATTATGTGTAAAATAGGCTAAAGTTGAGAAAATATACAGCGAGGTATGGCGTACACTAACAACCTAGGGTATGAAACCAAACTACCATTTTGGGTGTGTTTTTTTACAATCAAAAGGTTTCAATATGTTTAGAAGTGCTTAATTAGGGTTTACCTAAAGACCTGCCTGCCAGCCCTGTAACTCCAGCCAAAGATATTCCTGTAATTGGTGCCACTGAATGTTGATCCGAATCATTCAATTACTAAATAGCTTTTGATAGGCCAAAACTAAGACCAAGGGACAATCATAAGTCATAAATGTTTGATCAACATGCTAAAGGAAAACTCACCAACAAGATCCATGTGAAAGGGACTATATATGTTTGTGTTTTCAACTACTGGTCTATGTACACTTCCGTGTACTAGCTAAAGCATTAAGCATGTCTGATGGAGATCATAATCACTTTGGGCTTTGTTGATTTACTACGTGATGATTTTATTGAAAAAGATTGTATTCATGGAATCGAAGTTATTCATTGACTAAGCTCTAGATCAATCAATTGATGGACAATGTCAAATTATCAAGTGACATTGCCAAGGAAAGGCAATACAAGCTCTATTTTTCCATTCAGCAAGTCCTAAAAAAAAAGAAGAAGAAGAAGAAGAAAGAAAGAAAGAAAGAGAGAAGAAGAAGAAGAAGAGAGAGAGAGAGAGAGATCATGATAAAACCGCATGAGAAGCTAATGCATTTCAGAACATGTCAGAAAAGAAATAAATCATTACCTGATATTGCCGGGGTAAGAACACCATCACCTATAACCATGCATGCTCCGAATAATACCACCAGAAGTAGACCTGTCCTGAGCCTTTTATGCTTCTCAAGAAATCGCTTCAATGGGGACGAGGCTACAGCCTGTGACGAGGGCCCATATTGGTATGCAGAAAGCTCCTCATCAGCAGCTTGCTGATTTGGAAGTAAATTAAACTTTGCATGCCTGCAAAGAAGCGAGTAAAGAGCAAATGTTCCACCTGATTATAGAAACATTGTTAGATCGAATAGCGGCTTTAGTCAAAACAACAAGACACATTTGAGGGCATCCAGTCATAACACACCTTCCCCATTGTCATCGGCACTTAAAAGTATGAAGACATACTTGATCAAGGGGATCAAAGTAAGGGTCCAGAAAATCAATGAAAATGCACCAAATATTGCATCTTCATTCTGGTGGTTTTGCAACTTTCCAACAAAGGTGCTTTTGTAAACATAGAGAGGTGAAGTGCTCAAGTCGCCGTAGACCACACCAAAGCTTTGATATGCCAATATCAAATTCCTGGAGATGTACCTCCACGAGAACTGTATGACCACCAAGAGAAGAATCTATTTTTAGTTCAAGATAAAATAAGATAGTCCCCTGTTCCCTTACAGTTTTCAACAAGAGAAGGTGTTCATACAGGACACTTAAATGTGCCAACAACATGATAATAACAAGAGTAGTATTAGTAATGAAGGGTAAATGCCTAGTATGATTAAAATTTCAAATGAGTAATTTAAATAGAAGGAAGAAACAAGCACAACAAAGGGATGAAGAAAAACTGATTAAACCCGATATTATTAATTCTAGCAAAGTCAAAATGCTTGGGCAAAGCTGGAAAAGGCCCAACTTGGAGTGAGTCAAACAGCAGAGCAGTAAAAGTTGACAAATTTTCACATTTGAGGTTTCACTACCTAACTGCGTCGATGAGAAAGTTCCATCAAGATGAACTTCCGCTGGAAAGCGTTATCAGGATTCGGAATTGAATTAATTAGTTATACGGATTTAGATGATTCAAATCATTACAGTGAAAATTCATTTCTCTTGGTCTTCAAGCGATGGTGGACTCAACTGACTTCATTCTTATTTGGTTGTCTTTATTGTTTTATATTCTTCTACAACTTAACCCCCGCCCCCCCTAACCAAAAAAGAAAAGCAAAAAGGGCTATCCTCTTCCGCTCTTCGTATCAATCTTAAAACTTACTTAGGATCATCCTAAATTAACAACTGGAAGAATCGATGTAGCAGAAAACTGGAAATGAATAAATTAAGTTTGAAACTTATATGGAAGAGAGAGAGAGAGAGAGAGAGAGAGAGAGAGGGGTAACAAATAAAAAAAAGGAAGCAAACAAACTCTCAGCGGGAACAAAGAACAGATAGAATCAATAAGAAGAACGATCCAGGCGATTAAGGGGGAAGAGTCACAAACCATATCAGAACATCTGTGTGGTAAAAATAAATAATAATAATAAAGGAGGAGAAAGATTAAGCGTCGAAGAAGCAAAATCCAAACCTGAGAAGGAGTTCGAGGAGTCGAAGTTCCAGCTTCGGAATCCATGGCTTGGCCTGTACTAATCGGTGATTCCCGAGTCCTCAAGTCCATATATAATTATAATGAAAATGCTATTTGCTATTATGAACTACTACTATATGTATCGATCTCTCTCTCTCCTCTCTTTCTTTCTGCTTTCTTCTGGTTCGGGAAGGAAGGGAGGGCCGACGATATGCATCAATCAATCAGCCTCTTCTTAAAAATTGCTCCTTCTTCTTCTTCTCCAGCCGCCTTCTTGAGAGGACTAAATTATCAGTTCCTTGGCTGGCAGAGTGGCAGGCCGGCGCACACGAGTTGCCCTTTGGGATTTGGATTCCTCATTTCGCCTCTCCTTGCGAGGCATGCGGGAAGCGAAAAATCTCCATTCTGGAACCTCCTCGAGCTGAACAGGACTGGAATATCACTGACGCTTAGTGGGAAGGTTGGATTCGGCTTTGGACTTAGAGTCTACCACTTAAACACGACGTCCCTAATTATTATCATCTCATCCAATACGCTCCTAGTCAGATCATCCTATCCTTCCATCCTTCCCGAATTCCCCGATCTGACTCATCAAACCCCAACACCTCTCTCCTCTGAGAGTCTTACTCATCTCTCGCATGGAGCCAAATGCTCCAGGCCAGCCACCACTTATTTCTCATTTGAAATGCGGGATTCCTTTCTCTCTCCTCTTTCTCCAATTCGATGCTTCCTTCCATATTAGGGTCTTAATTGTAAATTTGTCCTTCCAATCCTAAATCCCACACGGGATGAACACGTTTTTTTTTTAATGCGTGAGTCTTATAATAAGGAATCCAGCGACCGTCGAATTATATAATTGGACGGGCCCGATCGTCATGAAACCTGCTCAGTGCTCACGGGCCCAGCTTCGGTAAGCAATTATCAAAACAACGATTCTCCATTAAACTGGAAAAGAACGCTACAGAAAAACCAGATCCATCACAATCTGTTCATTGCCACGTAAGCAATGAGAAGAAAAAGCTAATCATGATTACATGGACAGAGGAGGGGCACCCAAACAATAGTTGCAGGATTATTCCGCTCCTCCTCCAAGTGGCCCAGCCCCAGCTTTGGTAGCTCAAAAGTCACAAGGTGCTCCTACCATTCAGAATTCGAATTGACACGTCACGCCTCAGAGGCTCAGCCATCACCCATAGCAACAACACAAACAACGCAAGCCACTAAGCCCAGTAATATATTTTATTTTATTCTATTTCTTGGCTTCATAGACTTTGTGAGTTTGAAGCCCTTGGTTGTAGACATGACTAGGGGTGTCAATTCTTAAATCGAACCGATAAAATCGGTCAGACCGAATCAATAACAACACGGATTAAATCGAATCAAAGCCTTATTGGGTCGGTTCGGTTTGGAGTATTACAACCCCAAAATCAAACCGAATTGCATCGAAAATCAGATCGACCCGAAACCAAATCGAAATCGGCTCAAAACCCAGATCGAAACCGAAACCAAACTGGTAAGAAATCGAAACACTCCAAAATTCATTAAAAAAATCAAAATTTGCATAATTTTGTAAACATTTGTATGAAAAGTCGAATCCAAACTGGACCAAAAACCAAAACCAACCCGGTTATAAATTGATTTAAGAAACCGAAGACAAATCGAAACCAAACCACACCGAAACCAAAACCAAACCGAAACCAGAATTTCCTTATTGGTTCGGTTTCGGTTTCAACTTTTCCACACCAAAACCGAGGCGGACCGACCGATGGACACCCCTAGACATGACTATTATCAATAAATTTTCTTTTTCTTTTTCATTAAAAAAAAAAAAAAAAAGGCAAGCCACTAAGCCCAGTAATATATATAATAATAATAATAATAATAATAATAATAATAATAATAATAATAATTATTATTATTATTAATATTATTATTATTATTTGACTAAAATCCAAGCAATATAAAGAGACGATTGAGCATGGATGCAAGTCACAGGAGCCTATGAAAGTTGGAACGCCCAGATTCACTGTTACAATGAATTGAGAATCGATCAGAATTGGTCTCAAATACACTAAAATTGATTGATTTAAAATATCTAAAATCAAGATTGATCATGACTGATTTGATCCGATCGATTACTGCTCTGATTTTTGAAACATTGGAAACAAATAATGCAAGAATCCAAGCCCTCCGTTCAAGGCAATTGGCTTGGAAGCTCTGGTTTCCCAAGGGCCAAGATTGACTCCACAGCAAAGGCGCCGCCAATTGGGAGCCCATAGAAAGCATGATTAGGCCTGTCCGCTACTGTGCAACCTTGTACGCATGCATCTTGTGGTCCTTGCACTGGATATGTAGCCTCCCCATTTTATATTTGGAGGCCGGTGGGAGAGGCGAAGGGATCATATTCTGAGTTTTATGTGGAGATGGGTGTATCTTGTTGTTACCAAATTGGTAAGAAGTTGTGGTTTTCTATCGTATGTCTTTTGGCTTGTTTCTAAAATATCTTAAATTCAATATTAAAAAAAGAGGTTTCAAAACAATTTGAAAATGATTTGCCATTATATTATTCTTAAAATTTTGATTTTTTTGGCATATATTTGAAATAAAAAGAATATTCTTAAAAGAAGTGTATTATATAAAAAAGACAAAAAAAAAAGTCACTACCATTATTTTCACCAAATTTTGTTACAAGAAAACTGTACTATATGTAACTTAGATTACTTATAAAGTCTCAACAAAATTAGATTACTGAATAATAAAAGGAAAATTTATCTTATAAAAATTACAAAAATAGATAATTTACCTGAATATTCAAAATTTTGTGAATCCCGAGGATATTCTTTTGCACACTTGATCCAAATGCGAAATGAAACGCACAAAATCAAGACTCCTATTGCCAAACTATACGAACAGTTCTTTTCTACAAAGGAATTGGAAAATTAGCTATTCTAACTGTTATACGTATAATTAATAGTTAGATAAATCTTATGTCAAAACCTAGGAAAAAAGAAAACTATTCGGACACATAAAATTATTGCTCTATCCTTGTAAAATAAAATAAAAAATCTCATTAATGTTGATGCCTTTACATATGTTTTCATTATTGCAGGGACCACATAACTAAGTAATGATCTCTTGCCCAAAACTTATTTACAAAACGAAAATTGAGGAGAAGAATATGTCCTTCAAATCTATGCGCTGGGGAAGGATCTCTTGGTATGGTGGTGATTGCCAATCGCAGTTGAATCCTAGAAGAGGTCGCTTATTGTTCCACTCTTCCCTCCCCTCCTTGATGTTTCACTTTTTGTTATTCTCCCTTAACACCCCCCCTCTTATCTTAAGAGGAGGACCCCACCTTCAGGTGGTAGTTGGGGCTAACCCAAGAAATAATAATAATAATAATAATAATAATAATAATACATTTGGAAGTAGGAGGAACATGGTTTCAAAAATTGGGTGAATCTCGATTGCCCTCAATCTGGCTCGCGCCGGTTCTGTAAGAAAAACCTTAATAAATACTTGGAATATATTGATACTAAGATCGATCCATATTGATTCCGATCCAGATCTTGATTCCCGGTTTTTAATTTAGAAGACATCCTCTGATTTCTATATGCACAGAGCCTTCCGAACGGTTCCTTGCCCCTCAAGACTTAAATTGTTCCAAGTCAACGAATTATGGAGTTGCCAATATGGGATGACCACATTGTCGAAGTGGGAAACCTTCAACTTCAAAAGAAAAAACAAACGAAAGAAAAAGTGTTAACTGAAAGAAGTCCGACAAATCGATCTCTTATCAAACAGAATCAACCCTTGAGTGACTATAATTTTTTTTGTTCTTTTAAATATGATTATGACTAGCTAACCTTTTAATTACCCCTATCAATTTGATGTAGTTGTAAACTATGATAAGTAAAAGAGTTCCCCCGTCACCACTAAACTCACATAATTATATATATATATATATATAGATAAATTAACATTTATTCTACTTATTGTTGCTGCTTTTTTATTGCAAAGCAAGATTTGTCCATGGTGTGAGATGATTAAATAGATAAATGGACTTGGCAAGGTTAGGTCCAGAATCAAGGAGTGACATATATTCCAAGATTAGCTATTGATGAGGTCAAATATGTCCCTGACCACAGCACGGCCAAGCAGCTTTTGGATACCTCATGTCGAACTATCACCTTAGCCCCTCCACAGGCCGAGCAGCCATCTCGGCCTCTACTCATGCGGACCTGCCACTTCGGCCCCTTCTCAGGCTGAGCAGCCACCTCGGCTCCTACTGATGTCAAACTGTCACCTCGGCCTCTCCTCAAGCCGAGCAGCCACCTCGGCTCCTACTCATGCCGACCTGCCACCTCGGCCCCTCCTCAGGCCGAGTAGCCACCTTGGCTCCTACTCATGCCGACGTGCCACCTTGGCTCCTACTCATGCAGTCCTGCCACCTCAGCCCCTCCTCAAGCCGAGCGGCCGCCTCGGCTCCTACTCATGCTGAGCTACCACCCCGACTCTACATCATCAGGTAGGGCTCCCAGAAATGTACACACATCCACTCCTACATTTAAGGAATTGACCCCTGATTATAGGAGCAAGACCAGGCCACTACATGTCACCAGAGGCATCCACCCCTTTCACAACTCACACCTCTGAGATAAGAGAAGAATATTCCTAAAAGATGCCTTAGAATCTGGAATATTCCTGCAATCAGAGAGCCATTCTCCTTAAGGACTCCACGCCTAGCAGGACTCTCCACGGACGTTCTCGCTTTCTCTATTCCATCAGTAGCCTTTAAATATCAAGGTAAGTCTCTATTATGGGGCATCGATCACTTCTTTTGACTGAAAAACTCTCTTGAGTATCTCTGGTGGAAAGATCTGACTTAGACGTCGGAGAGTCTCCCGTTGGGTTAGCCCGGCTCTCCCCTGTCTTCTCTTCTGTACAGATCTACTGAAGCATTAGGAGCTGCAAGGAAAATCGGCTGGTCAATTTTTACCGCATCAGCTATAATTAATGATTTTGTTGAGAAAAGCCCTAGCCTGGAACAAGCTTGTTGGTCAGTCACTTTTGGGCTTACAATTAAGGCCCAATATGGATATGGGCCAGGTTTGATATAAATTTGCCAAACTCAAGCCTTCACCAAGTATTGGAAATATAATAGTTACACTTTAATACCAACCGAGCTTAAAGTGAAAGTCTAATACCCAAATGGATCACATCATTGAGTTGAATTGTAAAATTTAACAGTGACCAATTAAGAGCTTGATTGATAATATGGTTGATTTGAACAGTGCAGAAAAAAAAATTTAATATAATACATGACAGATAATAGGGTTGATTTTGATCTAGAACTTGACAAATGGCCAATTCACATGATTAACTCTTATCAACGAAATTGTGAGCCCCAAAGTAGAGAAAATTCACAAAATTTGATATATATAAACTACCCAATGGGTACTCACTATGTAGAAAATGAACGAGGTCACCAAATCCACCAACCTTGTGATTGAAAAATAATGGACCAATCAAGAAAGCTTTTCTAAGCAATGCGAGTAATAGAATTTTACTTGGCAAACTTAGTACATAGCCTTATTCTAATTTCGAGTACAATAAAAAGAAAAAAAAGTGAAATTTTTATGAACAAATTGGTTATTAAATTTTAGGGAGAAGGTTCTTTGAGCAAGTGTCATAGAGGAGCGCACTATAGCGAGATGTGTGATAAAACAATATCATAAATTGAAGTGTAAATTCATGTAAGAAGGAGAGATAGAAAAGACCCACAAAGGTGCTACCGTACCCTACCCAATGATTCATAGAACCTTTTTCTTAAATTTTATATTTCTTTGATATGAAAAATGAACATAACAACTATAAATATAATAAGAATTTTAAGTAGGTTACATAATCCTGATTGCAAAATTTCAATTTTGATTTTTAAATCAAAGGCAATGGTTCCCGGTTGTGAACCCCATCCATACCCATTAGTGTGTATTAATATGGTGCTCACAAGGTGAGGGAAAAAAGAGAAATATTTGGAGGAGAGAGATTGTTGATCATGTGAGAGCATGGGAAATGATTGCCCCTTGCTCTCTAGTTAGTTCCGTTGTCTTGGCATTAGCCATGGTTCTAGCTCAAGCATCGATTTAGGTAATAGTGTCGTATAGGCTGATGTGTATTACTATTGCCAATAAGCGTATTAATTGGATCATCCATACAGGGAATAGCCTATAATTTTTTTTTTTTTGGGTTAAGGAAAGCCTATAATTCATGGTATAATGTATTGGTATTGATAGATAAGAATGGCCATTCAATGACCAATGGCAAAACATGGTCAAGGTTTTAAAACTCAGGATCAATTTCAATCGATATTTATCTCGATCGTGCAGATGTATCCCTACTAAAAAAGATTACATAATTATCTAATTTTGGGTTTCCATTTGTAGTTGACAAAAATATCCAAAATCAAGTTTAGATGTACAAAACTACCAACTAAATGTTTCACTTAACAAAAAGGGTGGGTGGTAGCGAAACGGACGTGTTGAAACCTTATTTTTCCGTTTTTCTTATGTTAATTGTACATTTGGCATAAAGTCAATATGAGTCTTTAATTGATTTTCTTTGTTTTGTTTTGTTTTTTTGTTTTTTTGTTTTTTGTTTTGTTTTTTGTTTTGTTTTTGTTTTGTTTTTGTTTTGTTTTTGTTTTTGTTTTTGTTTTTTGTTTTTGTTTTTTTTTTTTTTGTTTTTTTTTGGTTTTTTATATCAATTCCATCTTTTGTGGTGAGAAATTCATGAAGACTATGATTCTTCTTCTTCTTCTCTCTCTCTCCACTACTTCCCGATTCCTGCAAACTCCTCTCTCTTTTATCCCCTCCTCTACCGCAAAGCCACAATAAAGCCCCATACAACACCATTAAAGTAGTTTTAATAAGGCAACAACTCAATTAAAATAATCTTAAACGAGGTTGTTGGAATCGGAAAGGGATGCTTTCTACGTAACTTTCCCTATATTTTGCAAGCTCCGATCAGAAAAATAGAAAACCAAAATCTCACTACACTAATGAAAACCATATTAAAAAGAAGCAGAAAATTAAGGTAGATTCAATTAAAAGCAATTGCTGTAGGGGAAAAATTTGATTGATGAAAAGAGGAGAGGGAGAGGGAGAGGGAGAGGGAGAAGGAGAGAGAAGATGGGAGAAGGGGGCTATTAAGTTCATGATGGAGGGGAGACAGAGAAGGCGGGCTGGGGATAGAGAGGTGTGGAAGGAAGAGAGAAAGCAGTTGCAATCACTTTAGGTAAACAGTTCAACGATTGAGATGGGATGAGGTTAAATCAATGTTTGATAGTTGAAGAACGCACTAGCAAGTTATTTATATGTACGTACTGCAACATTTTTGCCTAACAAAAATTCCCAAAATTAGATTTAGGTTTACAAAACTACCAATTTAAAGTTTCAGTTATCATTAACCAAAAAAAAAAAGTTTCACTTATCATAAATACCAAAATATATTTGGAAGATGAAAAATCACTATTTTGGATAGTTTTGTAAATCTAAACCTGATTTTGAGTATTTTTGTTAATTGAATCTAGTGGATGATTTTGTAAAACCAAACCTAATTTTGGATATATTTTTAATTTAAACTTTAAGCGAGAATTTTGTTAAGGGCAATCCAAAATGATGTAATCAATCCAAAATGAGGTAATCATGTAATTTCCTCCCCCAAAAAAAGGGTTTTTGTATCAAACTGATGTAGACCTCGTAAACTTTTTTTTTTTTTTTTATTGGTAAACGATCGCGGAACTAAAACCTTGTCTCAATTGTGCCAACCAAGCCAGTAATCGTAAATGATCTGATTCAATCATCCAATAATAGTGCCGGTACACATTACACATTACATGTATATAATACACATCATCATCATCATCATTATCATCAAGATTCAAGAGAATACAAATTATAAAGAGAGAGAGAGAGAGAGCTGAAGCTCACCTCACTCCTCACCAAGCCAAATTGCCAAACCCAATTAATCAAAGGACACGGAATGTAGTTTTTTGAAATTAGAAGGGTTTGGGTTAATTGGAGTGCGGGAGCAAATGAAAAGTGCAAAAAGAAAATGAAAAAAAAAAAAAAAAAAGACACAGAAATACAAAACTTAAAACCCGAAACGTGCGAAAACCAAAGAGTTGAAGGAAGCAAGCATTCTCTAGCTCTTAGAAGAAATAGGCGGAGGAACCCAAATCGAAACCATCAGTAACGGATGGCACAATATCAGAAACAGGGGGCATCCTCCCAAAGAGTGGGCTGTGAACAAACTCTGTGGAATCAAAACCCAGGCATGTCATCGTCGACCCACTTCCCATCGAGTCCACGAACCCAGTACTACTACTCAATTGTTCTGACTCTGCGAACCCCCCATAGAAACTTGTTGAATCGGGCCAACTCCCCTGCCCGCCGCCCATCTCGTCATAGCCCGAATCCTGAGATGGAAATGGGGGGAGGTCCGTGCTGTCGTAGTAATGGTTGGGGTAGGATGAGTACTGATCAGACCCACTACCACTGCCAACAACTCCTCCAGAAGCGACAGTGCCGGAGGAGTAATGATATGCATTGCCGTCAGCGGAGGCGGCAACGGAGGAGGAGGATGAGTCTTGAGAGAAGAATAATTGTTGTGGGGTGGGATCGTGGTGTTGTGGGGGAGGGACGAAGGGTGTGGAGGGCTGGTGGTGTTGGACCTGTTGGTTGTCTAAGTCTTGACGATGAAGAGTTGATTCGTCAGGGGAGATAATGGAGGTGACTGAGGAGCCAGGTGGCATGTCAGAGTAGACAAAGTTGGTGCGAGCTCGTGAGCCTCGCATGGAGCGTGCGGCTCTGTCATAGGCCAAGGCGGCCTCTTCGGCGGTATCAAAGGTGCCCAGCCAATGCCTCTCTTTGGTGGATGGGTCCCTTATTTCTGCTGCGTATCGTCCCCACGGCCTCCTTCGAACACCCAGAAACCTTCCCGTTGTCTCTTGGTTCTGCTGCTGCTGCTGCTGCTGCTGCTTCTTTTTGCTCTTCTTCTCCTGAACTAAAGTGGTATTGCCACGAGAAGACGAGGAAGAAGATGGGTTGGTAAAATCCATGTGTCGTCTTGGTACTCTGTGTGTGTGTGTGTGACTCTAACAGAGAGAGAAAGAGACGTTTACGGGTGAGGGTCAGGGGCTTTATTTCTTTGTAGAGTGAAGGAAGGCGAAGGACTTGGAGCAGAGAGAGAGAGAGTGATGGTCGTTTTCTCTTCCTCTCTTCTCTATGAGAGTTTTGAGTGTGTGTATTGGTGGTAGTGTTTCCTCATCACTGCATGTTATCCGCTTAAATAAATGGAAACCCGTAATATACCCCTGCCCTTTTTACATCAGTTACCCTTGCCTTTCTTGAAGTACCAGTCGTATCCTTCAAATTTTATTTATTTTTTAAATAAAGAAAGATGTTAATTCCGTCCAAGATACTTGCGCTCCCATTTCTGGTTCTGATACTATATACCTGCTTCCAATCTCTTTCGCTCTAAATAGGAATAACTGGCCAGTTGACATGTGTCACTATAGTGAGCTTCGCTGCAATCTCCTCCCATCATTAGAAACTCATTAATATGAAAGGAAAATCCAGGGAGGGACTTAGAGCGACTCTCTCTCTCTTTCTCTCTCTCAGATGCTCATGAGTTTGCAATGATGCGAGGAGATTGGAGGGTGGGTTCAGAAAAGAAAACGTATTAATAATGGTGGCATGATTAGCGTTCTTTATGGGGATGATTAGCATGTTCTCTCAGATGCCATTCTTCCTCCAAAATTATTTATCCTTAATCCCATTCGATCCCTTGTTTATTAAACTTTAATTAATTATTTATTTATTTATTTTTCTGTTTTGGTGAGAGAGAATTAAATAAAATCAAACACGTTCCCTATTAATATTCTACCATCACTTTCAAGTTCTCCTCCATTAATTTTTCATCGTCCAACAATGTCCTTACCTTGTGAACCAGCAATGTGGTTGATTTGATTGGTTCTTAAATTGCTACCACTTTATTAGAGAGAGAGAGAGAGAGAAATTCCTTGATGCCCCACTAGTACTACTATTACTACTCGATCTAATAATTCAAAATCGATTTATCCTTCCATTATTATTAGGGATTATTTGGTAACATGCAACTTCTGATCAGCAATCATTAATGAAACCCAATTTAAGTGGAGGAATTTATAAATATGTATAAAAGTTAATATTATTAACTTAGATAGATTTTGTCCATTATTAATACAGTGATCATTATGGACGGTTACGGTTATGATTCTGGTCCCGCCTCCTCCATGTTCCATATTCATGCTTGTATTGAGAGTCTTCATGAGAGAGAGAGAGAGAGAGAGAAATATTACCTGATCATCTCCTTTTGTAATGGGTGGGATCGAAAATAATGCAAGAACTAATATAAGCATGCATATGCAGTGGGACCATATATCATCCCCTACACTATCCCATTCTATATGGTAATGGCAAGAAGTACGTGCTGCCAACTCCTTATTCTCATGTTTTAGATTGTAACCATAGGTCTGACATCAAATTAATTTAAATTGTTCATTAAATTTCCACATAGTTATCATTTTTCGATTATTAAAGTAACTAAAATTTAAGAGAAAAAAGAGGGAGGTTGGAGGATATCCCAATCCAGTTAAGACTTGAAAGCAACGATGCGAATGTATATTCCTAGCATTTGAACCTCCAACTAATCACCCTGCATGGTGATTGGTGAATATATATGCATGGAATGTCAATCATTCCTATTCTGATGTATGATATGGGATCCATGATCCTGATCAGCTAGGTAGTACCTAGTCTTGAAATCAACCATTGTTGGAGGTCTGATCCAAAACCTGATGTATATTGATATGGTATATCAATATACCAGCAATCTGAAAGAACTGACGTAAGACTATAACTCGATCCATACCCCCTAACATGTGAACAACCAATTTTTTTCTACTTAACAAGACCTTCCCTCCTCCGCTTGTTTATTTTGATATCCTCCATATTTCTTCTATAACATGAAAATAAATAAAAATAAAAAAGAATCTTGGTTTTTTTTTTTTCCTGTTAGGGAATCTTGAGATTTACCACTAATGCTATAGTACCATACAATTCCTTGAAAATATTTGACTACATAGATAATCGAAGTAAGCTCTTTCACACCTCAACTTGTATGGTGTTTGACTTTGGGAACTAATTTCTTATCTTCTTATTATGCTCTTGTTTCTGTGAAATTGCATACCCAAGATCATCAAATTAATCTACTAAATTTTTTCGTTATTAAATTACCATTCCAATCATGACTTTGTGTTGGGGGCTTATACATTCCCCCTTCTCAATGTGAGAATGAGAGACACAACTACCTCTTATCCATTTCTTTTCATATGGTCCAAATCTAACATCTAATATATCTCAATGTAGCAGAGATACCCAATTGATCTTCATGACGAACCTTGAGGGACCTTGGCGGTGGTAGAGAGAGAGAGAGAGAGAGAGAGAGAGAGAGAGAGAGAGAGATTTATAAAATGATGGCAAGGAGGTGATTATTTATATGGGTTTTTCAATTAGCTAGATCATGTTACTTAATACTATAGTTAAATGGTGTTGTAAGTGGAGTTTTAGAAGGATTAGAGAAGAGCCATGTGCATCTAATTTTAAGACTCAAATCAATGATAAGTTCCACAGGCCATCTCTCGCACTTTTCAAATCCAGAGGTTACTTTATTTATTTTCAAACCCCACAAAAATAACTTTTCTTATATAATTTATTTTGGCAATGTTGTTGGATATATCCCATCTCCTGATCAATCACATTAATAAATATGAAAAACATAAGACCGAAATGAGGGAAAAGGTTTGTTGGGTTGCATGTGAGAGGAACACAGGCATGCTTTTTCTTGGAACAAAACAATCACTAGGCACTAGTGCACTACCTACTTGCACAGAGAGAAAATGAGGTATATCAGTTGACCCTTGACCAAAGGCCCCATATTGTTAAGGTCTCATTAATCCTTATTGCGTTACAAAGATTCTTTTTTTTTAATTACTTTATTAATTATGAACTTTAGGAAGTGGGCTTGTACTGTATGATACTATGATGGGTAGGTTTAGGTCTCCAACCTCGAATGCCCCCCACCCCACCTCCAAAATATAAAAATAAAAGAACTTATTTTCTTACATGCAATGAATTAGAAGGAAGCTAGAAAAATCTTAATGATCCATTGAGAAGATAATTACTAAGGCAACAACAGATACACGGGATTAATATTGACTTACAATAAGGTGTAAATTTAGGCTGTGTTTGGTATGTATTATCTGAATAGATTTTATGTCCATAACATATTCTGCAATCTAGTACTTCTTCTCTATTTTCTCGTTTTAGAATACATTTAGACTCATATAATCTATTTTAAAAAATGTAGATCAAACACAATCTTAGTTTTCCTTCTTCTCTTGTCAGGTGGTCTTATTAACCTGAAGTTTCTCATTTTGGGTCTAAACCAAGCATTTGGATTGACCACTAGTACTGATGGTTCATAAGGGGAAAATCCCATTCCCATGCATTATTGACTATACGTGACATCGTGTGAAAGGAACATTTTTTCCATGGAAATAAGGATCTTTAATTTACTGTCCTAAAATGTTTGTCCATTTTAAAATCCAAGAAAATAAATTAATTTTGTTAGTTTTTTTATAAGGTCCCTGCTTAATGATCCAAACACATCTATTGTATTCACTTGTGATAATTATTTCTCTATGTTCCATAAACCTACCTAATAGGGTTATAATGCTGGAAACACAATTTCAATTAATAGGCAATTAATATATTAATAACTACAGGTTTTCCAAACAAGACAATCTTTTTAGGATAGAGTATCACTTGATTGTGGTTTTTTTTCATGTGGGAGAAATCCCTCGTCTAGTAGAATATTTCATTTCCTCAATTTTTTTACAAGACATACCAAACATGCATAAGACTATATTTACTCTTAGTGGGTTGAAAAGTTTGATTAGGCCAACTTTGGGAGTTGCGGAGGGATCAGGGTCAAAATCTATCTTAGACTTATAATTTTTTTTTGTCGTAATGGGCAACAAGTTAGTGAAAAGGATAAGTGAAAGTTCGTTGGGATTTGAATTAGAGACTTGGCATTGTCCTTTTGGGTAAGCATTGTGTGTGATTAATTTGTCTTCAATGGCTGTCAATATTGGGTTTGTCTAAATGTAATTAACTTAGTCAATGATTCTCATGAGGGTTCCCATTTGCAAAGTTGCTTATAATCTAATACCACTAATACTATATTTACACGTAACCTATAGAAATGGATAAGGCAGGAGTCAAAGTCATTTCTCAGTTTTGGAAGCAATATTTGATTAAGTACATGAACCAAGAAGATATATAACCCACAAAGAGAGAGAGAGAGAGAGAGAGAGAGAGAGAGAGAGAGAGAGAGAGAGAGAGAGAGAGAGAGAAGAGAGAGAGAGAGAGAGAGAGAGAGAGAGAGAGAGAGAGAGAGAGAGAGAGAGAGAGAACAATCAATTAATACTCTGTAGTATCAACTATTACAAGTTTTCTACGGTCATCATCGCTCTAAATTCAGATATGGGGGTTTTCGGAGAGTTTTTTCAGGAAAAATACTAAAATTCTATAGGGGTTTGTGAAACCTAGGATAGAGTGTGAACTTCACCACCGGATGAAGGAAAATTTAGCCCTTCACTATAAATATGGTTAATATTACCATAGGTAAAAGAAGACTGTTATTATGTAGCTCCTACGCCCGGGATAAGGTTTGGGAAAGACGGATTGGGTTCGGAAATGAGTTTTGATCGATATTGATTCAAAGCCGATTGGGTTGAAGAAAAATACCGCTGGGTTCAATTAAAACAACATTTTTTACTGTTTTACCTTTTTCCCATACCTTAATTCATATTAGCTAAGAATCAGGATTGATCAAGGCCGATACCAATCTAATCTGATTCCTCAGACCATGGCCCAACAACATGAGCACATACTCTCATTGGCCCTTGCAAGGGCTACATGACCTGGTAGCGATTTCTTGCTTTCTTGCCCTATAATATTATGATCATTTCTTAAGGGATTTTCTTATTGACACCCTCTAAGGCATCAAAATATTTGTAAGCTTATTTATTTTCCCTTCTTTGTATAGACCAATGAGGGTTGAATTTTTTTCTTTTTCTAGAACATTAGAAGTTAATTAAATGCTACAATAAAATGATTTTCAATTTTTGTAAACCTTTTGTTTGCTCAACCATTAAATATTAAATTAAATAACTTTTAGGAAAAAGACAAGGGACAATTACAATGAGATGTAACGATCTGAACATCTCCATAGAAGTGTGATTCAGAAACTACCATTTCTCAATTCCAAAGCTCAAATAGGCCTCTCCTGCCTTGAATATGGGTGAGACTTTGAACTTGAACAAATCAGACTTTGGACCTCTCCCACCAGAAGCAAGAATATTTCACCTTTTGATAAAAATATCAGGTGTCATCTATTAAAACATTAATAATTAATCAACTGCCTTGAGTAATAAATATGGACTTAAAGATGGAAATCTCCCATGATTATGGTCAGATTATTATTATTATTATTATTATTATTATTATTATTATTATTATTATTATGGAATTAATTAGGATAAACCCAAATGGGTCCATTTCAAGACTATAAATATAGTCCCCTTGTGAAGGTATCTTTGGGAACACCACCAAACCCTAAGAACATGAACCTACTTACATTGATCATTTGTGTGGCTTCAAGAATCCAAATTCCCTTCTTTCCATGTGCAAGCAAAGAGGAACAATATATTTATAAATTTCAAACTTTCAAATTAGATTAGGACAGAAGGAGCTAAGACCATAGAGGAACAATTCCCATTCAATCTAGTCACCAATAAACTATAGGACTAATAGTGAAAGAAGGAAACAAGCAGCTTTTGGATCCGAAGCAAGAACATGACTGGGGGTGTTTCTAAAAGGGGCCAATTGCGGAAGTGATATGAAAGAGAAGGCCTTGTCTGCCGTCCAAATCTCATTCAAGGATTGAAAATAGAAATACATATATTTATATCAGAAAAGAGAGAAATAGTTGACTGGGATTTGGTATCTAGGGAATACTCCTAAGTCTTGACCAGAAGAAATTATATAATTGAGGGAGAGGGAAGGGGGAAAGGTTTTAGGGAAAATTACATGATTACCCACTTTTGGGTTTCTCTTTACAAAATTACCCACAAAAAGTTTTGGTCAACAAAAATACCCAAAATTAGGTTTGGGTTTACAAAACTACCCAAAACAGTGATTCTCCTTCATCTGCCTATTTGTTTTGTCATTTTTACCCCTGGCCAAGGTTGTAGCACGGCCTGATGGAGGCGAGGTGGAAGCCCGGCCTGATGGAAGCCGAGGTGATAGCGCGGCCAGATGGAGGCCGAGGTTGATGCCCGCGCTCCACCTCTGCCTCAGTAAAGCCGTGCTGAACCTAGGACTCCATCAGGCCGTGCTCTACCTCGGCCTAAATCAGGCCGTGCTTCCACCTCGGCCTAAATCAGGCCGTGCTTCCACCTCGGCCTCCATCAGGGCGCGCTCCACCTCAGCCTCCATCAGGGCGCGCTCCACCTCAGCCTCCGTAAAGCCGTGCTGAACCTAGGACTCCATCAGGCCGTGCTCCACCTCGGCCTCCATCAGGCCGCGCTATCACCTCGGCTTCCTTCAAGCCGGGCTGCCACCTCGGCCTCCATCAGGCCGTGCTACTGCCTTGGCCAGGGGTAAAAATGACAAAACAAATAGGCAGATGAAGGAGAATAACTGTTTTGGGTAGTTTTGTAAACCCAAACCTAATTTTGGGTATTTTTGTTGACCAAAACTTTTTGTGGGCAATTTTGTAAAGGGAAACCCAAAAGTGGGTAATCATGTAATTTTCCCAAGGTTTTATGAACCAGAGGCAGGGTCAGTTAGCATCAATGAGTCTTTTAACTCTTTCAATGAAGCAAAGAAGCTGTGATGACGTGGCATGGATATGGAGAAAGCCAAATGGCACCTGCGCCAAATACATTACAGCTTCGTGGAGTTCACCTTCCCCAAACGATAAGTTAATGGAGGAGAAAGAGAAAGGGAAAAAACGTAGCAGTAATAGTAGAGTACGTGGAAAGTTGTAATTTTACCTAGGGAATGGGAATTGGGAGTAAAAAAGATTTGAAGAGTCAAGTTAACGGGGAAGACTTCTCCAATCGACCAGACCAATCCCCCCATTATTCCGTTAAAAAGAAAAAACAAGGAACAATGTGGGTCACATTTCCACTCTCCCCCATTTTCCCTCCTCCCTCCTCCCTCCTCCCTCCTCCCTCCTCCCTCCTCCTAGTAACAATGGCTCAACTAGAAATCAGGAGTGAGGATTGAGGTTTTACAGTTTTAATTATTTTTTAATTGGATCGAAATTGAATGGATCCGATTCTCAAACTGACCGATTGTTGATTCATTGCTCTACCCTGATTCACCTCATATGCTCGCCGTATTGATTACCATGTGTCTGACTCAGCTGATACAGTTGGCCTAGGGGTTACATAGTGTTTGAGTTAGTTAACTGTGGTTAGTTTTTCTTTGTAGTTTTGTAAGATCAGTGAGTTACAGTTGTATTTAGTCTTGACGGTATATATATATATATATATATATATATACTAGCAAAAACACACCTACGAATGCACGTGTGACAAAACATATTTTTTAGTGTGCATTTTTTGTTTTGAATTAATTTGTGTATTAGTATAGACAAAAAAATGCATATTCATTGCAATTTCACTTATTTTAAATCTATGAACCAACTCATTGTATCAAGAGTAATGGTAACAAAATTTCGCTGCAACCTAACTTAGTTGAAACATGTACGTGGCAACACCTCATAGATCCACGTTTATCTGAATTTTTTTTTTTGGTCCAATTTAACAGAATGTTTGAATTTTGAGTTCATCGTCAGTCAAGGAAAGACTTCCTATTTTACCCTTTTACTTTGAGAAAGAATTCCTATTTTTTAATCCAATTTAACAGCGAGAAACTTCACTGGAGAGCAATGTTTCCTTCGAATTCTCCTCATGGAAGAAGAGCTCCGGCTGTACGCCATTTCGAGTTGAATTCTTTCTATCGTTCCAATTTAGAAAAAAGAAAAATTGAACCAGTCTCTGAACAGAGAGGCTAAATATATATTATAAATTCGAAGAAATTATGCAGAAAATTATCTTATATTTTAGGGAAAAAACAGCAAAGAACGAAGAAGAGGGGGTTTAATTAATTGAGTCACCGGAGGAAAAAATGTGAATTCTTTCTCCTCGAGGGGAAAAATAGGGAATGGTGATTTGTTTCTACCATGCCAATTGCCAACCAACACAGATGATGTTTCTGCTAAGGTTTTAAAGAAAAATTTTGTGATAAATTTAGGGTTACATTTGGTCGAAGAGAGAGGAGCTTCATCAATTTTTAATAGAGTTCGACTAAATTTGATTAGTTTCGTCTCTACATGGCAGTAAAGTCATAGGGCCCATTAATTCAAAACCGAATTGGGGGGAGAGAGAGAGAGAGAGAGAGAGAGAGAGAGAGAGAGAGAGAGAGAGAGAGAGAGAGAGAGAGAGAGAGAGAGAGAGAGAGAGAGAGAGAGAGAGAGAAGGGGATGAAGAAGAAGAAGCGTACAGGAGAAGAACTTGTTCCCAAAGTTTGCTTTATTATTTTTTTTTTTCAAAGTAAAAGGGTAAAATAGGAAGTCTTTCCCTGATTGAAAAGGAACTCAAAATTCTAAAGTCGCATTAAATTAGATTAAAAAAATAATAAAATTTCAGATAAACGTGGCTCTATGAGGTGCTGCCACGTACGGGTTGCAGGGAAATTTTGTCCCCAAATTACTATCAATAAGGAGCATGAGCATGCTAATAGGTAAACAAATGGAAAGAAGGAGAAATTGTCCAAAACTAATGGATATATAGTTGGCCCTCAAAAGTAATAAAATCAATTGTAAACTTGTAATGAGCTTTAGGGATCTGATATGAAACAAAATCAAAATATGGAATGCATTCTTGTCTTTTAATTGAGGATCGTTTAACATTAGGAGAATGAAACAATCGGAGGAGCTATGGCACTTCACCCTTTGATATAGACCCAAAGTTGAAAACTTTCAATGAGCCATTCAAACTCCAATGGATAGTTGCCAAGGCACAAGGCATGTCTTGATGCCAAAGGTGACCAGGTACCTTATATGGCACTTGCTTTGGGAACTTTCACCTCACCTATGCTCACTTTGCTACCATGACAACTATGTCCCAATGTGATGTGCAAATTGTAATTAAATAAGCACATATGGTCCTTGAATTAAAACCTTTATACCTCATGGCAACCCTTATACCTCATAATAGCATACTTCAAGGTTGAGAATTAATATATGGAAGGTTATAGGGATTAACAATTTAAATAATAATAACAAAAATATGCCAAATAAAAGCAAAGTTCATTGACTAAATATCTTGATCTAAATGTGGAAGTGTTCATAGGAATAAAGATATCGCATATAAGATTTGACTTTATTTGCAACCAGTGGCTTGTAGAACTGTGTGCCCATCATGCATAGCATTTTCTGATAACCAAAAAAGAAGCAAAAGAGTAAAATTAACAGCTCTTGTCACAATAGAATCACCAATTTTATTTTCTTTGTTGAGTTTACATCTTTCATTAACTCCTGAGATCAAATGAAGAGAGAAGGTAGATATATTAAGTTGACTAATAAGAAGAGAAGTTGTGAAACATAAAGAGGGAAATGGTATACCATAATATCTTCTTGATTTTCCTTTGGTATCCTGTCAGGCACAGTGGATTACTGGATTGAGGTTTGAGGAAATAGAGGGACTAAAAAATAAATGCAAACAATCAATGACAGCAAGTTAGATCTAGAAAGTTCAAACACTCAATTTGATCTTTCACAGTTAAAGGGTTTCTACCAATATGCATATTCACAGATGAAGGGTTCCTGTTTACAAAAAAAATAAAAAGGTAATAAAGGGGGAAATTTTGATTTTACATGGATTAAGGGTTCCCTTATATATCACCTCATATGCCAAACTAATGACAAACATGTCCAAAATCAAAATGGGTAGCTGAACCTAAAGAAAGCACCAAAGAGGTATCGACTTCATGCAAAAAGAAGGAGATTCAAAATACTCATCTTGGATTTAAGTCCAACTGGGCATTTGATCGATTACCTCTCTTTGTTCTCAATTCCAGTTTAGGGGGTGACAAAGCTTGTAGAAAAACTTCTGCAGCATCATAATGATGGGGATGAAAGTATCATTTGATGGCATAGGATCAAACAAACTTGTCCTCAATGTTTTTCTAATAGGAATTGGAACATTTAGGAAAATAAATCAAGTTCAAATCAACAGATGTCTAAAAGATTTTGGGTGGAAGTCGTTTTTCTGCTTAATAATGGCAAGCTATGAGCCCATTGGAGATACTGTGAAATGGCTGCCACGATTCAATAAGAAAGATTAAAATTGCAGCCTATGATTGACATATTACCTATCTTGGATTAATTTTGGGTTCAAGATGAATTATGCTGAAAAGTTAGCTACTGTAAAGGAAAACTAAGGGTATTACTAAAATTAAAAGTTCAATATGAAGTCCTATCAAAAAGAAGAGAAAAAATGTGAAATATTTTTCTCAGCCTTAATCATTGGCACTTGATGAACAAATACCTCCCCTCCTTCATGAAACCAAGAGATAGAAAATTATTAGCTAAGCTTCCTCAATCGTATTAAATGAAACTCAAAGGTACAGTAATAGAAGACAATAAAAGAATGAAAATCGCTTAGGATCTGAATCAAAATGTTCAAATCAAAATGAACAACAAAGCATTTGTAAGATTGAATCAATCAAAGATAATCATTAAGCACACAAATACTAATATTTGAATCAACTGGACGCACGCTGATTCAAAGAGAGAAAATAGTGGAAACAGATCAGACCAGGAAGTAGAAAAACAGAGAGAACCCATAGAACAAACCTAGAAAATCATGCCTTCTTTTTTAAAATAACTGTTTCGTTGGGACTATCATGCATAAGAGGTTTCGTTGGGGAGACCTAAGGAGGTCTCCTATTGCAAAAGGAAGGAGAAAGAGATGGAAAAAAAGTAGGTTTACTATTAGTAAAAGAAGGAGAGATGCATTGGAGAAGGGAATCTATATAGAAAAAATGTTTCCTATTGGAGAGATATGAGAACGATGTAAAGAATAGAAAGAGAGAATAGGTTTCCTACTAGTAAGGGGGGGAGGGACGAATTAGAGAGAATGAAATTGATTTAGAAGGAGAGAGGAGGGGGAGATAGGATAGAATCTAAGGAGTTTCTTATTGGTAGGAGAGTAACGTGAGAGATAGAGAGGGAAATAGGAATAATAAGATAGAATCTAAAGAGTTTCCTATTGGTAGGAAAGTTAATTATAGAAAGAAAACAAAAGTGGAGAGAGAGAGAGAAGGGGACGTGAGAGTGAAATTAATTTAGAAGGAGAGAGGAGGGGGAGATAGGATAGAATCCAAAGAGTTTCTTATTGGTAGGAGAGTAAAGTGAGAGATAGAGGGGGAAATAGGAATAACAGGATAGAATCTAAAGAGTTTCTATTGGTAGGAGAGTTAATTATAGAAGAAAACGAAAGTGGAGGGAGAGAAGGAGACATGAGAGTGAAATTGATTTAGAAGGAGAGAGGAGGGGGAGATAGGATAGAATCCAAAGATTTTCTTATTGGTAGGACAGTAAAGTGAGAGATAGAGGGGGAAATAGGAATAATATGATAGAATCTAAAGAGTTTCCTATTGGTAGGAGAGTTAATTATAGAAGAAAACGAAAGTGGAGAGAGAGAAGGGGAAGTGAGAGTGAAAGAGAGTAATATAGATCAGACCAGAAAATAGAAAAATGGACAGAACCCATAGAACAAACCTAGAAAAGCATGCATTCTTTTTTAAAATAACTATTTCGTTAGGACTGTCATGCATATTTCATTGGGGAGATCTGAGAAGGTTTCCTATTGCAAAAGGAAGGAGAAAGAGATGGAAAGAAAGTAGGTTTCCCATTAGTAAAAGAAGGAGAGATGCATTGGAGATAGGGAATCTATATAGAAAGAGATGCATTCGAGATAGGGAATCTATATAGAAAGAATGTTTCCTATTGGAGAGATATGAGAAAGATGTAAAGAATGGAAAGAGAGAATAGGTTTCCTATTGGTAATGGGGAGAGGGACGAATTAGAGAGAGTGAAATTGATTTAGAAGGAGAGAGGAGGGGGAGATAGGTAGAATCCAAGAAGTTTCTTATTGGTAGGAGAGTAAAGTAAGAGATAGAGGAGGAAATAGGAATAATAGAATAGAATCTAAAGAGTTTCCTATTGGTAGGAGAGTTAATTATAGAAGAAAACAAAAGTGGAGAGTGAGAAGGGGACATGAGAGTGAAAATGATTTAGAAGGAGAGAGAAGGGGAAGATAGGATAGAATCTAAAGAGTTTCTTATTGGTAGGAGAGTTAATTATAGAAGAAAACAAAAGTGGAGAGAGAGAAAGGGACGTGAGAGTGAAAGAGAGGAATATGAGAAATAATTTTTTAGAGAGTTTTAATTATTAAGAAAATTACAAGGGTACCTGGGAAAATAAAAAAAGAGGGGAAAGATAAGGAGATTGACATGATATTTAAATAAGAAAAAAGGGTATAATAGTCAAGTAAAAGATTTTCCACTTCGGCTTTTATATAATAGTATGATATAAATAAAAAGGCAAGTTCACCCTCTCTGTTCTACGAAACAGAGAAGGATTCTAATTTATAAAACTTTCATGGTATCAGAGAGCAAGGTGTGACTTCTTGCGCACGAAGAGTGAGATAATGGCCGCCTCTGCAACTCTGAATTCTACTTCGACTTTCTCGTATCCGAGTATGCTGAATGTGACGAACTTCATCTTGATCAAGCTCACTACAGAGTACTTCCTTCTATGGGAGACACAGATGTTAGCCTTGATTGAGAGTCAAGATCTGTTAGGATTCATCAATGGAGAAATTCCTACACCAGATCGGGAGATAATGACTCAAGATGGAAAGAAATCCAGAATCTAGACTTCATGTCTTGGATTCAAACGAATCGTCTCATCAAAGCCTGGATTACAGACACCTTGTCTGAAGAGGTTTTGGGACTGGCTGTAGGTATTAAAACCTCTCAAGAACTTTGGCATATTCTCTCTAATTCATTTTCTCAGGCTTCAGAGGCACGTGAGTTTGAACTTCTATCAAAGCTTCATTTCTTGGAAAAAAAAGATTCAATATCTTTATCATCTTACTTGATTGACTTCAAGAAGATTTGTGATCAACTCAGTTCTATTGGAAAAGCAGTTCCAAATCAACGCAAGGTATTTCTACTCCTTACTAATCTCGGTCCTTCTTATGAGAACTTCGCCACAACAATGTTAAAACCCCCCTGTCCCAAGCTATGGAGATTTGATCCCTCTTCTTCAAAGTCATGAATTGAGAAACAAAGGGAAGCACATTGAGTTACCAAACCCTCACCTAGCCTTTTACAGTGACAAAAATAAAAAGACTACATGGAGAGGTAAAGGAAATTCTTTCTCTTTAAGAGGCAGATTTACCTCCTTTACTTCCAGAGGGAGGGGTTTTCTTCAGAATGCTGGACAACAATCTCATGCTAATAAAGAGAATCAGACTCCTGATCAGAATCATTTGAAGCCACAACAAGGGTTTCAACGGCAGAACTCAACTTTTGATTCTCTAGTTAAGTGCCAAATTTGTAACAAATTGGGGCATTCTGCTATGAAGTGCTGGAATCGTTTTGATAATAGCTTTCAGCCAGAAGACATTCCTCAGGCACTCAATGCTATGCATCTGACTAATTCCCAGGACTCAACCTGGTTTCCTGATACAGGGGCTACAACCCATATCATTGATTCACCAGGTAATTTTCAAACTTTATCTCCTTACAATGGTTCACATACTGTCATGGTTGGAAATGGCATAAGTTACCTATTACACATATTGAAGATGGCAGTCTTGACCAAGGTGATATCTCTTTACCATTGAAGAATATTTTGCTGGTCCCTTCTATACAAAAGAACCTATTATCAATGTCACAACTTACTAGTGACTATCCATGTTCATTTGAATTTGATAAAGACGGTTTTGTTATCAAGGATCTTCAAACAAAGATGATTTTGGCATCAGGGAATAGGCAAGGAGGCTTGTATGCCCTACCAAGCCAGCAATGTGAGGTTTCTTCTTCACACATACAGCATAGTTAGTCAGCTTCTAATATTGAAGCTTTCTTTTCTCACAGATTTCGTTCTGCAGTTGAGGACATTTGGCACCAACGGTTAGGACATTCACAAGGAAATATTACTAGATTTCTCAAGAATAATGGTGTTATTACTGTAACACAAAATTCTTTACATTTGTGTAAGAGTTGTCAGCTGAGTAAGAGTACGAAGCTTCCCTTCATTAGCTCCTTCACTCGTTCTTTAGCACCTCTTAAACGCATCCATTGTGATTTGTGGGGGAAAGCACCTGTAGCTAGTGTTCAGAATTATCAATACTATGCAATTTTTGTTATGATTGTACTCGATATACATGGTTTTATCCTTTAAAGCGTAAATCTGATTTTTACATAATCTTTTTGACTTTTCAATACATGGTTTAACGACAGTTGGATAGGAAAATAAAGGTTTTTCAGTTGAATGGTGGGGGTGAATTTTGTAATATCAGTTTTTTACAGCATCTCTCTACCTGTGGTATTTTACACCATATTTTTTTGTCCTGGAACACCTGAACAGAATAGCATAGCTGAAAGAAAACACATATATATTGTTGAAATTGGCTTAGCTATGTTATACAATGCTTCGTTACCTTATCATTTCTGGGTGGAGGCATTTTCTACAACTGTTTTTCTTATAAATAGATAGCCTTCCAAGGTACTTGATATGGATTGTCCCCTACATTTGCTATTTGGTAAGAAGTCCGATTATACTGTACTTTGTGTTTTTGGTGTTCGATGTTTTCCTTATCTGAGAGGATATGCTGCCAACAAGTTTGAACCCTGCTCGTTGCCTTGTATATTTCTGGGTTATAGTGATAAACACAAGGGGTACCGATGCCTTCACTATTCTACAGGTCGGGTTTATATATCGCGGCATGTGGTGTTTGATGAATCTATTTTTCCATTACAAAATCTGCCCACCATTTCACAATCTCAGATTGCATCTACTGATGCTTGTACATTTGAGCGATGGATTGCACATTCAGATTGTACTACAGGTGCTTCTTTTTCAATGAATCAGTCTCCTATTTTGGATATGCCTCAGCTAGTAGTCCCCCTTTCTGCCTTGTCATCTCCACCTATGCAGCCCCCTGTTTCGGATGAACCTTAGACAATAGTTCAGCCTGCTGGTTCTTCCTCAACCACAACACCAACAGCTTTGTCTCAACAGTGCTCTATTTCTACAATTCAACCTGCAGATTTTGAAGCACAATTTGACCCCATTGGGTCTTCTTCGGCAGTTCAGCCTGCTGATTCTTCCTCAAACACAATACCAACAACTCTGTCTCAACATTGTTCTACTTTTGCAGTTCAGCCTGCAGATTCTGTGGCCCCTTTAGATTGTTCTCCTATGGAGTCTTCAGCTTCTTTTGATTAGTTTCCTACATCTCCTTCCACTATTTCGTCCCAATCTCTCCATCCTATGGTGATGCGAAGTAAGTTTGGAACTGTCAAGCCCAACCCGAAGTATGCTTTGACTGTTTCTTCTATTCCCATTGAGCCACACACGGTTAAGGCTGCACTTCAACACTTAGGATGGCAGTGTGCTATGGTTGAGGAGATGCGTGCCTTGGCACAGAATCACATTTGGTGTCTTGTTCCTCGTACCCCGGATATGAACGTTGTTGGTTGTAAGTGGGTGTTTTCGTTCCGATGGGTCCTTGGAACGTCTTAAAGCTCGCCTTGTTGCTAAAGGCTTCACACAACAAGAAGGTGTTGACTTTCTTGAGACTTTTAGCCCAGTAATCAAGCCCAGGTCCATTCGCCTCGTTCTCACTATAGCTACTGTGCGTCGCTGGCCTATTCGGCAACTTGATGTGAAGAACGCTTTTCTTCACGGTTTCCTCCGTCTCTGGTGTATATGAGTCAGCCTCCTGGGTTTGTGGATTCTTCTAGACCTGATGATGTTTGTGAGTTTCATTGTGCTTTATATGGGCTCCGACAGGCTCCCCGGGCTTGGTATGATCGCTTTAGTGGTTATCTTCTTGCCAATGGTTTCTTTAGTAGTATGTCTGACTCGTCTCTATATATCTATCGTCATCATGGGAGTCTTATTTTTTTGCTTCTCTATGTCGACGATATATTTCTCATGGGTAATGATCCTCTTCTTTTGGATCGCTTTATCATTGCTTTGGGTTCGCATTTTGCTATGAAGGACATGGGTCCTTTGGATTATTTTCTTGGTGTTGAGGTTACTTCCACTCCTTATGGGTTGTTCCTCTGTCAATCCAAGTATGCGGCTGATATTCTTTGGCGTGCTCACATAGAGGCTGTTAAGCCCTTGCCTACTCCTATGGTTATGTGGTCTTCCTCCATTGTTGATCTTACTCCATTTATTGATGTTACCCTTTATTGGAGTGTGTTTGGTGCTTTACAGTATCTTACTTTGACAAGACCAGACTTATCTTGTGCTGTTAATATTGTGTGTCAGTATATGCATGCTCCTACTGTGGCTCACTTTGGTATGGTGAAGCGTATTTTACGTTATGTTCGTGGTACTTTGGATCATGGTCTTCGAATTGTGCGGGATAGTTCTCTTGATCTCTATACTTTTTCTGATGCTGATTGAGCCGGGTGTCCCATCACACGTCGTTCAATGACTGATTTTTGTACATTTCTCGGCTCTAACTGTATTTCTTGGAGTGCTAAGAAGCAGCCTACTATTGCTCGTTCTAGCACAGAGGCTAAGCACCATGCTTTGGCTTTGACATTGGCTGAATTGACATGGCTTTCCTTTTTGCTTCGTGATCTTGGAGTTTCCCAACCGTGACCAGCTACCATCTTTTGTGATAACCTGAGTGCTCTTCACATGTCTGTTAATCCGGTTTTTCATGCTCGTACCAAGCATATAGAGATCGATTACCACTTCGTGCGTGAGAGGGTGGCTCTTGGCTTCCTTGTTACTCGTTTTCTCATCGACAAATTGCTGATATATTCACCAAGCCTTTGGCTCGTCGTGACTTTCACTGTATGGCACTCAAACTGGGCCTTTGGTCTAACCCTCGGCTTAGTTTGCGGGGGAATATTGACTACCATGTGTCTGACTCAGCTGATACAACTAGCCCAGGGGTTACATAGTTTTTGATTTAATTAACTGTGGTTAGTTTTTCTTTGTAGTTCTGTAAGATCAATGAGTTACAGTTGTATTTAGTCTTGACAGTATATAATATAAATAAAAAGGCAAGTTCAGCCTCTCTGTTCTACGAAACAAAGAAGGATTCCAATTTATAAAACTTTCACACTGGACACATGGCACGTCCAATGATCTAAAAAGCAATAAATGAAATCTAACTTTCCAGAAGATTCGTGTGGGGGAGGCAAAGGGAGAGGGGAAGGGGAATATAGAGAAGGATTGCAGATGTGGGGAGGAGGCGAAGTGGATGCAATGGTAAGGGCACGGTAAGAAGGTTACAAGGATAGATGCGGGAGAGTTGCAGTGGGAGTATTGCGATAGAGAGAGAGAGAGAGCTACACATTGGTCGTGCTATACGAGGCTACCAGGTTTTTTTCTACCAAAAACCTTATTACACTGTAGTAGGGCTAGTAGTGGATCGCCTTGGTAGTTGATGTAACGCATGTGAATTGCAATTGGTTTGCTTGTAATGGTGGGCTTTATACTGGTGCATTGAACCGCTATTCAAAGATACATCTGGCTCAAATTGTCGGTTGCATTTTTTGTTTTTAATGCGGTTATTTGTTGCGTATCTAGCTTTTAATGTCGAGTTGTGTGTGATTACATAGTTTTCAATGTGAGTTGCGTGTTCGAGTTGTTACTTTCGTGTTTAGCGGAGCTATCAAGATTTCATTATCACATTCCTCCTTTTATGAGAGTAGGTTGAGTGATGGATTATCTTGGTGGTGGACATAGGAAGCTTTGGCTTGACTGATCTATATGGTATGTCAGGTAGACGACCGGTACCTTATTTTATAGTCTACCGTTATAAGTCTGTGGCTGATTTGTGGTGGTGCGTTAGGTAGGGATGTAAATGGATTAGATATGAATCAAATGTGTTCGGATCTGGATATTTTTTTTAGCGGATTCGAATACCCCTAAACGAATACGGATGCGGATCGAATTAGGATTTTCAACCATCCATTTACTCTCTAACTTGTGTAATCCAGACCTTCCTATCCCCAATGAATATAATTTGGTTTTAATCCATCTTTCTAAGTTGTTTTAACTATTTTCCTCATTCTCTAGAACCTGTTTAAACTTCAAGAACCCTCAAAATCATTAATTGATTATTTAATCATATTGAATAATTATTTTTTCGAATAATTCGGATTTTAATTTTGATAACCTTTAAGTGGATATGGATACCCCTAAACGGATACGAATTCGAATTCGAATTTTGACTATCCATTTACATCCCTAGCGTCAAATTAACCGTCGACACATATTATAATTAACCATAACCCTTCAATATTTTTGCATGGATCTTGTGCTCGTCCATGCTTGGAATCCCCATTAAATTAGAATAAAGTTTTGAATGTTATTATTACCGTAAGAAGCTCTGCATCACCCACACTCAGATCCATTGAAAGTCGAATAAGATAATTACCTCATGGCCTGAATCTGATTTTGTACGTCTTGGATCAGCATCAAGAATAGAGATTATGTTTTAATTGGTTAAACAAGCAGACCTTCTCCGGCTCCACGTGTTATATGCAATGATGGGTGACCTTAGTTGTATGTATAGTCATTATGTTGAAACATGCATCACCTTTATTTGGGTCCCAAATGTATATATATGTTTTAAGGTTCTCTTACCAACACATGTGAAATAATTTATAAGGGGAAGTCCTAACTTCCAAGCAGCTAGTCCGTCTTACACCATTATTTAATCGTGAAAAACTTAATCTGAATAGTGAAGGAAAAAAAGAAGAAAGAAAGAAAATGGCTTCAAGAGGTGCAAACAATCTTTTAAAATTAGGGACTGATAGCTTGTATTTTATTTTATTTTTTTAACAAAGATATAAAATATTGATCAGGATTAAAGTAAAATCAATCTGATCCAAGCGATTTTTATCAATCCGATCTTTAAAACGATGGCTATATTGATTTGCCTTTCTTTTTTTTTTTTTTTTTAAATAAACTTTTTGAACCTTTGTATTTTTATCCTCGGATAATCGTCAACCAATACCAATATGATCCAAGCAATTTTTATTAATACATTTTTAAAAACCATGATTGCAAAGGAACGATCAGGAGTCAATGAAGGAGAGGACCTCCAATGGTGTGAAAGCACTGCCTTTCCTATTTACTCCCACACACTCTCTCCTATGCGTAGAATCATGGATTCCATAAAAGACTTCAAAATTGCAGGTCTGTCATCAGTCCTAGGCGCAACATTGATATAATCAATTGTCCAATCCAAGATTAGTATAGAAGTAATGAATGCCATCTCAATGCTAGCCATTTTTACAATCTCAATCCCAGTATCCAAATCCTCCATTGATTACCATATAGAACTCTATTCCCAATTGAATCCAAATTAGGATTACAATCATGGACGCCAAAGGGAAATAAAACCAACCTTTAGTTAATAGCTTAAGATGCCTCCTTTATTGGAACCACTTCACAGAAATTGCAGTCTTAAGGACTCGTCCGTATACCGGGTACCTAAAAGACTTCACAGAACAACTTGGAGACACAATCTTGTGCTGCTCTGGAACATCCTCCTGAACCTCTGGTTTTGGAGAAACCACCACATCTTCCCTTGGATGGATGCTTCAACCCCACATCACCTGGTAAGCCCCACGGTCATTCTGCTTATAATTTTTTGCAGTTTGAACCATATCATCACAGGTGTGCAATTTCCTCTATGATACACGGTAGTAGCACACATGCAATTCATCGCTACAGAATACAATCAAATGATCTTTGCCATGTCCACATTGACAAATTGCAACTGTGATGCCATCTGGTTGTCCCATCCTTGCCCCCCATCAGATTTTGCATACTGACCACTTCCATTTCCAAGCTCGATTAGCCTGTTCTGGCAACTGATCAGGTGTCGTGTCCTATCCGGTCTGCACTAGATTTCTAAACTCCAGTACCCTCCCACAAACAAGACATGAATAGAAGACGGGGAAACATCACAGGATAAGGACTAGGAAGTAGACTTCTGTTGCCTAATTCACGGAGGTGAAAGAAACTTAAGACTCAAAACTCAACTTCAACAAGCACAAAGGGCATTAACTGATGTTTAAAGGGTTAAATGAGGTGCCACCCTAGGTTTCTTTGCGGTCTCCCCGTGACCCTAATAACCCAAAGTCTTAAACACCTCCAGGCAACAGGTGGAATAATGTTTGCATAATATTAAAAGCTTAAAGCACAGAGACATGACAAAATCGGTACACACATTCAGCTTGAAACCCACTCATACAAATTGTACACGCACAACCAGCTCACTAGTGCAAATTATACTAAACGGATCACCTATTCACCAAACACTTGTGGTTTCACCAACATAAATTATGTACTTTCGAAATTTAAAACAAGTAGGCAAGTTTGACCACCATTTGGCTCCGATTAAACTCATGTCTATATTCTACTAAAAAAAAAACTCATGCCTATAATAGTGCATACTTTATGAAAGCCCAAAACATCATCAACACGTCCATCTGTATGAAATGGGAGAAATGTACAACAGTCGAGGATTGAAAAAATAAAAGCAAAAATAAGAGCAGAATCAGCTTTATGCTTCTCCCAGATCAGGCTCTTCGAGGCCAATCCAGATACTGGGATTTTAAACCCTGGCAATCATTTTAGGGCACAATCACAACCAGCCAACAATGGTCTAAAACACTGACACAAGGGAGAAATGTTATGCAGTCCATAGAAGAGATGATTTCATGACAGAAAAACTAGCACAATATAGTCCCTCAATATCCATCTAGCCTCCTGTGGTTTGCTTAAGACAGACACTGGAAAAACCAAGCTCATCAAGGCTTCCACTTGGCCCCAGTTGTGAAAGAGAATTTACTCCTAAAATAACAAACAAAAACTGGCCCTCAATTTCACAGGAAAAAAATAAAAGATGTGCTTTCTTGGCAACCATATACCCAAAAACACAAAAATTAGTTCCAAACCGATGCCTATATGGAAGGTATAGGGGAGAAGGGAGCATCAATTTGCTCATATCAGCCTATCCAGTTCAGCTCACACCCTATGAGCTGGAAAAGAAATATTTCATGCGTCAGAAGAACGAAAAGAAAATCACTTCATGAATACAACCACAGCGTTCCTTTGACCTGACCATAGGAACAGCACATATCAAGTTCTTTCTAAAATTCCTAGTGAGAAGGTCGAACAGCATAGGTTCCTGAACCAGCTAAAATCACAGACAGCTAGTACCAAAGCTTAATTGCAAACTGTTGGCTGCACTAATGGCTGGTATGACAGACAAGTAGCGGAAGTTGTAAGCCATATCAAGTGTGAGTGGGTGTAGTAACTCACTTTCCTTCATTGAAGGGGATTAGAGTGGTTTTAAAGCTATATCAATGGCCCTAGTTTAGGGAATGTGTTTACAACAATCTATGTCACTAGCTTGAGAAAACCCTTGACAAAAACTAGAAACCACAAAAAATATATAAAATAAAAATTAATTGTGCGTTGGAGCTTGAAGATGGTAATGCACTAGACATGAGGTAAAATAACCAATCTAAAAGACAAGTTCCCTACCGTTGTTAAGTTTCAACCTCCAGCTTTTTTAAATGCTAGAACAGATGACCCTATCAATTGAGGACGCTATTTAAAGGGAAGGGGCCAAGGTAGGTAAGCACCAACTTAGGGATTTGGGATTCAAACAAAAATAACTTTGAGCAAGGATTTATGAATGAATGTCCACTTACTAATTAGCTACGGGAACAAATAGAAAGAAGATAATAATCAATGAATCCTCCAAAACTACTACAACTGGTACTCGCCCACCATCAATAGTACTTCTAACAAACTGCCTACACAGGGAAAACAAGACAAACATTATAGATACATGGCACAGAGCGTGAATCCACCGTAGAATCCGTCACCTCGCCTTACAACACATGACAACCTTCATGCTCAAGCTCCAACACACATCCAAATTTCAATAAAGTTTCTAGTTTCTGCAAAATTATCTGACTTGCAAATAGATTGTTAAACACTCCCCTAAAACCAGATTGTTAAACACCGTCCTCCCCCAAAACCAAGAACATATATAGCTTTAAAATCACTGTAATCCCTTCTTCCTCTCAAACTAATGGGGATTACAACTCCCACTTACACTTAATATCGTAAGTTAATACTCTCCCTACATGCCCGTTACATGAACCATAAAACTTCCAAACTTATGAAGGCCTACACATGCCACTTTAATTCAAGAAAATGGGGAAAAAAAAATGAAAGCTGGTAATACTCCGCATCATGATTCATACTTTCAAAACAAATCCATGTAGAATATAAACAATTATCGAGAAAAATAAAAGAGTTAGAAGGTTGATCCAACTGCCAAGAATGATCAGGGAATTGACAAAATCTATTTAACAACACTTTCAAGGAAAAATCAAATTTCACTGCACCAAAGTAAAACTACAAACGAACACATTAAAAGTGGATTGATAGTAACAAGTCAACCATTTTCCGAACAAAATCTTATAGTAGACCAAAACCAAAAAGATCCTCATATTTTCCATCTGGAAACTAACCCATTTAACCTCAACTAGCATCAACTGAGGAAGGAAAAGCAAAGTAGAACACCACTCAGTCCCCCTTTTTCCTGAATGAACATCCTTCTGTGAGTCTAGCTCGTCCACCCGTCGGCTGGCACAACACCGTCTGGCAGTTCCCACAAACCACAACGGTCTGCGAATGGCTAAAAACAGTAGTTCTGCGATCCACAATAGAGCGTAAAATTAGGGTCGAGCCCCAAAATTTATGAAACAGATGCGGAATATAGTAATCGAAATCAAATTTAAAGGGAAAAGGAAGAACAAGAAGAATCAAAGAACTCACATATTAAAACATCCTTGGCATTTCACATCCTTCAAGAGACAAACAAGATCATCAGCCATATTTCATCGTCAAAACGACCTACTATGAATCATATAGATTTAACCAATTAAAAAAAAAACACTTAGATAAAACACACAGCGTGTTTGTTACCATGAAGAAGGAATTTGGAGACTGCACCAAACGCTTAAGTTTGTGCCTCCTCTTTTCAAGCTCGGGGGGAGGGTTGAGCAAATCAATGTCATTAGGGAGAACCTGGGCTCCCAAATTCACATTCAAACAAAAAAATATATATCAAATTAAGAACGCCAAATCCAAGTAGTATGAAACTAAAATTTGAGACAAAATATTGGGAATAAGGGTGTGGGTGACATGACCAGAAAAAAATACGAAGTAAACATCAGATCTAAAGAAAAAGGAAAAAGAAAGCGAAGAGCGAAGATCACGACTCACCATTTTCGCAGAAACACTTGCTGATACTAGAAACCCTAGAAAACCCTCAAGCGGTGTTAAGTGGTTACTGCTTACAGCGCCGAAGGCAGAAGAGAGAGGCCAACAATTAGATCGATATATATTTATAGAGAAGGATAATGATGTGAACCGTCCGATATTGAAAAGTACATCTTAGCCTTCCATATTTTTTTTCTTTTTTTTCACTTGTAAAGGCAAAAAGGGCAAGGCAGGCAGACTATAAAGTTTTCTCGAAAAACAGTAGAAGTCGTTCCTCCCAAAATGGGTCGGGATGAATCGATGGTTAACAACCAGTCTGCTTCGGGTAGCATCACTAAATTTAAGGGTGTCAGTCGGTCAGGTGGGCTCGATCAATTTTTAGAGTTGTACTTTGAATGTCTATTTAGTTAAATAGGCTTAGTTAGTGCTGGCATAGTATGATTAATAATCGGGTCAGTCAATCTCGGACTTTAATCTAGTTATCATAAACGAAGGCTTAATCGGGCATTAATCGGGTCATAGACCTATTTAATTTTAAATGGATTTTAAATGGATCCTCTTTAAAATGGATCTTTTAAATGTGCTTGAAAATAATACCAATAAAATGAGGTAAAGATGAGCATAACAAAGAAATATCTCATAGTTAAAATGGATTAAGCCAAATATAAAAGTAGCTAAGTTACTAATGTACTCGATCATTAACCCAGCGGAATTCAAATCAATTAAATTATAATTGAAAAAGATGAATGCTCAATAACAATCACCACAATCTCAACTATATATATAACAGAGCCATAGCAATACAAATAGTATTAAGAAAAATAAAAAAAATACAAGTAGTATTAAATGGGTCAGGCTAGGTCGGGCTTAAATGAGTCGGTTCAAGTTTAGCTTGTAAATGTGTCGGGCTAGGCGGCTGCACTGTATAGTACTTATTTATAAACGTGTTGGGCTCAAGCCCAACATGTTTATTAATCGGGCCGGTCTATGTCAGGTCATGAACATGTCGGGCACGATCGGGCCTACTAGTGCGGTTTCGAATTGACACCCCTATCACTCATACCCTTTTTTTTTTTGTTAGAAAGCATCACGCATGCCCAATTAACAATAATTTGGGCAACCACATAACTTAGGCTTAAAGAAAAGCTAATGGTAGTCAATTCTTTTTTTTTTTTTTGGTACCTAATGCATAAGGCTCCGCATGTGCAAGGTCTAGATCACTCTTATAGCTACTTTGAGAAGAGGTTGTTTCCCGACTCAAACCCACAACCCAAACTGCCCATACCAATACATAGGGGTGTAAGTTTGGCCCGCTCTGAGCCCAAAACCTATATAACTTGGTTAAGAGTAGGGGTGTCAACGGTCCGGGTTGGTGCGGTTTCGGTCCGGTTCCACCGGTTTCGGTGTGAGTTTGGAAGTGACCGAAACCGACCCATTAAGGATTTATCGGTTTCGGTCCGGTGTCGGTTTCGGTGCGGTTTGGGTTCGGGTTGGTACCGGTTTGGATTTATTAGGTTCATTTCGGTTTGGATCGGTTTTTAAACCGGTATGGAGCCATTAGGAAACAACCAAATGATAAATTGTTGAACTTCGGTTTCTTAAATCGATTTGTAACCGGGTTGGTTTTGGTTTTTGGTCTAGTTTGGATTCGATTTTCCATACAAATGTATACAAAACTATTCAAATTTTGATTTTTTTAATGAATTTTGGAGTGTTTCGGTTTCTTACCGGTTTGGTTTCGGTTTCGGTCCGGGTTTTGAGCCGGTTTCGGTTTGGTTTCGGGTTCATCCGGTTTTCGGTGCGGTTCGGTTTGGTTTTGGGGTTACAATACTCGAAACCGAACCGAACCAATAAGGCTTCGGTTCGGTTCGGTCCGGGTTGTTATCGGTTCGGTCCGGCCGGTTTTACCGGTTCGGTTTAGGAATTGACACCCCTAGTTAAGAGGGTCAACCTCACTCAACCCAATACAACTCTGCTTGGCCTTATTCGACCAGATTTTAACCATGATCTACTATTTAGTAATAGTGTTCTCCTTCTCCTAAGCCCATAGCATGTATTACATAAGCTGTCTATATGACTCCAACCCACATTATGTGTATGTATGACTTCAACCCATATCACATGTTACACAATCCACATACTCTTACCTATTCAGCTAAAACGATCAAATGGCCAAATTATTTCTATCCTTTTATTTACATAGATTGTCTTTTTTAATGTATTAGTATGAACTTTAGTTACAATTGGGCAAAAATTTGGCCGATCAAATTTATGGGATATGTGGTGATGTCAGACAATTAAAGGTCTATCTTATAACCAAATTGTGGCAACATTGCTTGTTACAAATGCATAAATTAAAGGTGGACAAGGGTTGGCCATAGTCTCAGGGACTGTTTGATAACATTTTTTGTTGTTTATGTGTCTAGAAACAACAAAACGGCTTTTAACGTTTCAGAATATAAAAACGGATTTTTTGGTATTTGATAAACCTGTTTCTCGAAACTTTTTTTGTAGACGTAATATCACTGAAAAACCCAATAGTATCATATGATGCCCAAAAGGGAAGAGAGGGTTCGGTTGCCTATTTTTAGGTTTAAATAGTTGAGAGATTTATCAGGCACAACAACATTTTTTCCCTCTCAAATTCGTTTATAGAAATGACGAAACAAGTCTGACTTGTTTTGTCAAAGTCGTTTCTAGAATTGTAAATAGACATAAATTTTGATTTATATTTTTAGAAACAGGTGAAACGGAACAACTTTATCAAACGCTTTTTAGGTTGTTTATTTGTTTCTGGGAACAAGAAAACGCAGAAACGGCAAAAATGAAACATTGTCAAACGATGCCTTAACATCTCCCCACTCCCCCTTGGTAAATATAGACTTTACATTTACAACCCTTTGTATAAAAAAAAAAAAATAACAAAAACAATTACAGAACCAGTTAGGGTCAATCCAATCCAACCCTGAGCTCAGTAGAATTAGGCCTGAGCATAAACTTGACATGATTGGATTGTACTTAAGTTGAGTTTTGAGGACCTAAGATTAGGTTGGGATTTTGACCCTGGTTCACCCCTACTAATACACAAAAACAATAAATTTTAGTTGCAGCTTTGGATTTTTACATATTAGAAAACCTCGTTTAAATTTTAGACTAATTTTTAGCCTAAAAATTTGGTAATGGATGGGCTTATCCATCCCTTTTTATTATGGGCTAACTTCACAGCTCTGGGCCCAGTTCAATTTTGTCAAATAGAAACAGGCAAATGCTTTTTCCTTTTCCCATCAGGTCCGTTTGATTGCAATGGGAATCATTACCTATATGATTGTATAGATTACTTAATTTTTTTTAATCATATTTAGTAATGATATATTTTACATATTATAGCAAAGGGTTTTTTGATGCAAAGTAAAACGAAATTTTATAACCAAATATGAAATAATTTGAAATTAATGTTAAAGTCACGTAGGTAATTATTACATATATTTCATTTTAAAGTATGAAAATTTCACTTTCCTCCCCCTCAATTTCCCTTGCAATCAAACATAACCTTATTTCTTGGTACAAAAATAGGAACTGCTTTGGGGGCAACCATCTTAAATTTACAAATGGGTTGATGGGGCTTTACATAATCAGTACTAAATTGCAGCAAGTTCTAGACCAATCAAATGGAACGCCAAATGGTCGAACACGGGCCCTAAAACCAACCAATGAGATCTGGTTTTGAGCTAGCTTCAATAATCGGTTGCATACTATTTATTACCGAATCTAAGAAGACCAATATATGTGTATTAATCTGATTATTAAATAGATTTGGATCTGGATGATCCAATTATATCAGACACTTCAATTCTTCACCGAAAAAAGCAATGCCTAATATAAAAATTTGATATATATATATATATATATATAGAGAGAGAGAGAGAGAGAGATGAAACTTCATTGATACAAAAGGAGTGGATGTACATCATTATAGGAATTTAGGTTATAGAAAGATGACGTCCGAGTTTTATGGCTCGTACTAAGTTCGTTACTCACAAACTGCACTACTCATTTGGGTTGAATATTAGATTGATTCTAAACCTAATTTGAATGAAATAATAAATGTTATTGATGAAACGATCCAGTCCCAAGCATGGGTGTAATACATATGAGTGTCCAACTGTGGATTAATCACCTCACTGCTTTAATATTTTGGATATTTTATATCAAAGATATTTAATTTTATGGGGGACTAGAGTTATTTTGCATCATGTATGATGGGTTAACCCTTACAATAATACATTATCTAACCTCTTCGTAATTTAAACTCAATATCCGACTAAAACTTGAAAAACTAGAAAAATACCCAAAAAGATAATCCCATTTAGGAGAGTTAACCTAGGTCTACATTGCCAAAACAATTTTACAACTGAGCTTTCAATTTCATAGTTCTGAAAATTTATGGCAGACTAACAACGAGTAGGAATGGAGGGATCAAACCCCTTCCAAAAAGATGAAGCAAAACAAAAACACTGGTTTAAGTTCATACAGTAACATATAATTCCATTACCCAAAAATATATATATATCATACTATTATATAAAAGCACGAAGTGGCAAATCTTTCACTGGACTACTTTACCCCTTTGTTTTATTTTATATTCTTTTCTAAATTAAATATTATTGGTACCCTTCTATTTTTTATATTCCATTAATTTTTCTCTACTCTCCTTCTTTCTCTCAAACTTCTTCTCTTTCCAATAATTAGAGTCAAAGAGAGAGTTGATTTCCTTCACTCTCCCAAACTCTCCCACGCAAGATCTCTCCCCTTTGTTTTATTTTATATTCTTTTATAAATTAAATATTATTGGTACCCTTCTATTTTTTATATTCCAATAATTTTTCTCTACTCTCCTTCTTTCTCTCAAACTTCTTTTCTTTCTCTCAAACTTCTTCTCTTTCCAATAATTAGAGTCAAAGAGAGAGTTGATTTCCTTCTCTCTCCCAAACTCTCCCACGCAAGATCTCTCCCCCTTTCCCAAATTTGATCAATTTTTAGTTTCCTTCTTTCTCTAAAAGTATGTAATTTTTTATTTGGGTAGTTTTTTCTATTTCATGTTAGTTGTTTATTCTGCCTTCTTGTACTGTTTATTATTTATTCTGCCTTGCTGTACTGTTTATTCCTATTTCATGTTAATTGTTTTTGATGATCCTCTATCCACCACCACCGTGTTTGATTCATGTTCTAATAAAGATAAACAATATCAACAAGAAGTTTTTGCATCAGCATCTGTGTCCAGTTCCTCAAACCAGCAGGATCACGTCCATTCTTATGTTGCACACCATTCGCAATTCTCGAAATTCCGGAATTTGAACCAACAAGAGGTATGAGAGAAGAAACTGAACGAGTTTTAAGTTTTTTTTCCCCCCTTTTTCTACTGCAATTTTGATTATGTTTTCACGTTTCTATCCATGTTATGGATCAATTAATTTAATGTATTGACACACGAAATATTGCCAATCTACTATGGTCTAAACATTAGTAAATTTATGGAATCTACTTGGTTGGGACATGAGAGAGAGAGAGAGAGAGAGAGAGAGAGAGAGAGAGAGAGAGAGATGCATGAGCCCTCTTCATTGTCTCAAATCTCACTTGGTTCAGGTGGCTTTAGATTGGGTTTGTGGATACCCATGTTAGGTCTTTGTTACTTAACTCACACAGGTCCCAGGGGCTTGCAAATTCGTGATTTGTGACTGCCCGGTCTTCTTTTAATCTTGACCCTACTTTACTTTGGTGGTTGATTGATTGGATCTCAAAATTTGAGTTTAAAGAGGACTGTCACTTGTGATATATTAATAAAGTCTCAAGTGGTATTCCATCTATTCTTGAAAAACAAATTCCCCACCTCATTCTCAGTGCAACCCTCACCCATCCAAACCCTTTCTTGGATCCTGTTCTTTGCAGTGTTTTAAATTATCTTCAATGTGTAAGCCTAGGAAAACTCTGTTGATTCCTGAGTTCTAAGAGTTGTAAACTCTCCATGCATTGTCTGTGATAGAAGAAAGGGGTGGTGTAGGCAACGACTTCGTCTCTGCAAAACTGCGGCATACTCCCTTCTCCTCGATTCAAGTTTTTTTTTTTGCAACTCAAACAACCAGAAAAGTAAAGGGTAAGCAATCTCACTTCCCCCAATGATTATTGATTCGACTCCTTCTAGGGGTGTCAACGGTCCGGGTCGGTGCGGTTTCGGTCCGGTTCCACCGGTTTCGGTGTGAGTTTGGAAGTGACCGAAACCGACCCAATAAGGATTTATCGGTTTCGGTCCGGTGTCGGCTTCGGTGCGGTTTGGGTTCGGGTTGGTACCGGTTTGGATTTATTAGGTTCATTTCGGTTTGGATCGGTTTTTTAAACCGGTATGGAGCCATTAGGAAACAACCAAATGATGAATTGTTGAACTTTGATTTCTTAAATCGATTTGTAACCGGGTTGGTTTTGATTTTTGGTCTAGTTTGAATTCGATTTTCCATACAAATGTATACAAAACTATTCAAATTTTAATTTTTTTAATGAATTTTGGAGTGTTTCGGTTTCTTACCGGTTTGGTTTCGGTTTCGGTCCGGGTTTTGAGCCGGTTTCGGTTTGGTTTCGGGTTCATCCGGTTTTCGGTGCGGTTCGGTTCGGTTTGGTTTTGGGGTTACAATACTTGAAACCGAACCGAACCAATAAGGCTTCGGTTCGGTTCGGTCCGGGTTGTTATCGGTTCGGTCCGGCCGGTTTTACCGGTTCGGTTTAGGAATTGACACCCCTAACTCCTTCAATTCTAATGTAGCGAAACTTATCATAGTAGTTCTTAGTGTTCTTATTTGCTTGATTTATTTTCTTTTATTTTCATTATGCAAGAGAGATATTAAGGTAAATAGAAATGGATGAAGTTCCCTTCTCCTTGGGATTGTTCTGTATGTTCAATTTATGAATGGTAGACTCACATTCTCTGATCCGTGATTAATCGGATCCTTCTATGAGCATTGCTGCAGGAATTACTTTCTTTAAATTTGTGTGCCTGTGTGAATTATTAAATCAATGTATTCTCCAGTATTTCTTAGTATTTCTTTCGTGTTCAATAATCGGTGCTTGAAATTCACAAGTAAACGAACCCTAAACCCTAGGGCCCCGGCTCTCATTCGGCAAAGCACAAATCACGATTGGGTTTTGTTGGGTTTTTAGAAACTCTTAATCGAAAGAAGGGAGAAGGGAGAAGGGACAAGGGACAAGGGACAAGGAGACGTGTAAGAGTGAGGGAGCGAGAGAAAAAGGGAAGTACAAGGGAGAGAAAGAGTTTTAGAATAAAAGGGGAACTGAAATTATGAAATGTGTGAGAGTGAGGGAGTGAGAAAAAGGAAAGTACAAGGGAGAGAGAGTTTTAGAATAAAAAGGAAACTGAAATTATGAAATTAATTATATGTTATTTAAATAAAAAAGGGAAAGGGTAAAATAGTTCAAGAAAAAAAAAAAAAAAACTCAATTGTCTTCTCTCACATCTTCTCCTCTACCTCACCCCTCATCCTCACGTCTCTCTCTAGACTTAAACATATTACGAAGAAAAAAAAAAAAAACCTAAAAACTAAAACCTCTTTCTCTCACGGCTCACTTCTGCCCTAACCCTTCTCTCCCTCTCTCTCTTTGGTCTCACCTCTACCAGTGGTGGCATTACAGTGGCTATGGTCAAGAAAGCAATCTAGGTACACATTGTCTTTCTCTTGTTTTTACGCTTCAGTTTTGTTAATTTTCAGTGCTCTGTTTGTTGTTGTTGTTGTGCTCCCTAATAGATGAAAAAGAACTAAATATTTATTGTTAATAGATTGCTTAATTTATTATCAATGTTGTTCCAAATATACCTATTTGACATCAGTTTGAAGAGAACTTGCCATTGTGATAAATTAAGACCAGATCCGAGATGCTTGTTTGCAGATTCATCATCTATTTGACATTCACCATTGGTATTAATAGTTAGCTCCATCAACAAGGTCCCACTGTTCTCAAGCTCTTGGTTCACCCGCACAAGGTCCAATGGATCTTATGATTCTGTGCATTTATCGTATACTTTTTATCATATCACCAGTGTTAGTTCTTATGATTCTATGCATTGATTTAGTTGATTTTTGGTAGAATATTGATAGCATTATATTCAGTTTCTATAATGTTATAAATTATTAATTCTATGCTTTCTAATATCATTGATTCCACTATCCATAATGAACATTGTGTATTCAACTAATCAATCATTTTATACAGGAAGGATGACAAATATTATCCATATAAATCAATTAACGTCATACGAAAATGATTGGAAAATAAAGGTTTTGGTACTGAACAAAAGTGAAATCAAGGAATACAAAAATGCAAAAGGACCTGGAAAGTTTCAAAAAATAACTTTATTGGATGATGAGGTACTTTCAAATAATTATTTAATTAATGTATACTTCTAATTCTTTTTTAATTATTTATACTTCTAATTTCAATTTAATATTCATTGTTCTATATTTTTGCAGGGAACAAAAATACAAGCAATATTTTTCAATGATGTTGTTGATAACTTATGTGATACATTGAATGCTGGAAAAACTTATTTTATTTCTGATGCAATCGTAAAAAAAGTGAATCCAAATTTTAAAAATGTCAACAAAGAACATGAACTAACTCTCAATGCCAATTCAAAAATTGAAGAAGTTGAAGATTGCTTAGATGTAGAAAAATCAAAGTATAGTTTTACTAAGCTCAATGAATTGAAATGGGATGCTGACACATGCAAAAGGAATGAATTATTAGGTATGTATTTAGATTATTTTTTATAAAATATAAGTTGTTATTGATAATTATCTATTAATAAAAAAATTTAACATCAATTCTTCTTATTGATTTAATGCAGATGTTATTGGAATACTTGTACAAGTTCAAAATGCATTCACCATAACAACAAGATTTAATGTAAAAAAAAATAAAAGAGAAATAAAAATAATGGACAAAGAGTAAGTTTTTCACAATGTTAATCATTTTATAGTAATATCTAACATATTTACTAATTATATTACTCAATTGTAATGATTAATAGGTCTACTCCGATATTGCTGACATTATGGGAAAATTATGCAACAAATGAAGGGAGCAAATTGCTGGACATTGTATCACAAAATCCTATAATTGCTTTTTCAGCAGTTTCTCAAGTAGAGTACCAAGGTAATGTACATATAATCCTAATTATAAAAATTAACAAATGATTTCAATAATCTAACTACATTCTATAATTGATAGGTGGCTCACTTGGTACAACAGGATTTACATCAATTGAAATAAATCCAACGATTCCAGAAGCAGAAGATTTAAAGCAATGGTAAATATTAGAATTAATCAAATAATTATACATATTGTTTAATGTTTAATTATTTTATATATTTAACTTATTTATATTATTTTGTAGGTTCAAATCAGAAGATGGACAAGAGAAAAAAAATACTCAACATGTCAAAAGAAGAGAAATTCAAAAAATATGAACATGTTGTAATGAAAGATTTAACGGAAAGGCAATACAAAACTATTATGGTAAGTGAATATAATTCTTTAATTTATTTAAATAAAAAAAATATATAATTTCAATATAATTTGTACACATCTAATCTCTACAAATTTGCAGAATAAATATTATTCAATTGAAGGAAGAATCATAAATTTGGAAAATGAGATACCATGGTACAATGCTTGCAAAGCATGTAACAAAAAGGTACAATTAAAGGGAGATAGTGCAAGATGTGACAAATGTAACACTGATGATACAAAATATACACAAAAGTAAGAAGCTTAGACCATTTACTTAATAAACATCAATTTTTATTTAGAAAAATATAAACTAATTACTATTATTTATTGATAGGTATATGGGAAGATTCAAGGTGACAGATTCAACTGATACAATAATTGTTACAATCTTTGAGAATCTTGAAACAATTACAGGATGTTCAGCAAGTGAATATGCAAGATCACCAGAAAAGGTAAAAAAATACATACAAAATATGTTAAATGCAAAAATATAGTAAATTCTATAACTCTTCTTTTTTTATGTGTTGCAGTACTCACAAATTATACATTCATGTCTATCCAAACAATATTATTTCTACTTCAAAATGGATGCAAGAAATGATGGAAGTCAAATAACAAGACAAATTGTTGCGGATACCATTAAAGAAAGAAATGTCGATACAAAAAGGATCATAGATGTCGAAGAGTATGAAGACAAAAAAATAAAAAAAATAAAAATAGAGAAAGATTGAGCAATGTTATTTACTCATTATCCTTAAACAATCATTATCTTTTGTTCATATTTGGATCCTAGATTTAAGATGCTTTTAAAATTTAACTTTATGTTATAAATAAAAAGGTTTAAATGCTTAGCTAAATATTAAATTTCAATTTAATTCCATATTTCTCTCATCCACATAAATACACATACTAATTATCAATGTTATGCCCCACACTTTAGGAAAAATATTTCGCTACACGTGCATTTGCACGTGTGTATTTACTAGTATATATATATATATATATATAATTCAATTATACACTCCAAGTAAGAAATCACGGGTACTTGCTTCAATAGAAAAGTTTAGATAAGTCTTTTTTTTTTTTTTTGGGTCAGGAGTTTAGATAAGTCTTTACCAAAAAGGAAAACAAGAGTTTAGAGAAGCCAACACTTCAACGCACCAAATGAGGTGCACAATGCACACGAAGCTGCGAAGAAATTTGGGGGTGGGGGTGGGGGTGGGGGTGGGGGTGGGAGCTTACTCTTTTAGTCTCATGCATTTCATTAATTCAACGATTCAATCAAAATATCGGTAAAAAAGGTGAAGATAATAAAATTCGAGTTTGGATTCGGATTCAGAAATTATTCATTTACAAAAATAAAAAACGGACAAAAATTTCAGATGTTATTTTTAATATTTGCAATATTTGTATCATATCATCTATCAATTATCATATGTACATAACATACAAATGATATAAAAATTTAAAATTTAAATTTTAAAGATAAAAATTATTATATTTAGTTTTTTTTTTTTTTTTTTCTAAACTTATTTCCTATTACTCAAATAATTGAATCAATGAAAGAGAAACTGAGAGGGGGGACTGAGAACAAATTCAGCTAGACCCACGTCACCCATCATGCATGTTCACCTTAAAGACTAAAGAGAAAGTAACGACTGTAAGACTTAATCAAACCAAAATGGGGTGCGAGATTTTTTTTTTTTTGTTTTTTTGTAGGAGTGTGAGAGATTACCTCACGAAAGATAAGCTTTGTCGGTTTCTATTAAAAAAAGAAGGAGTAACATTAAGATAATAAATACATAATAACCACACTATTTTCTAAAGGCTTATTATTGACTTATCCAAGATAAAGTTTTTTTTTTTAATTTTTTAAATGGGATAAAATTAGGTGATAATTCGGATAAAATTCGGTTTGGCCGAATTATTTGTGAATTTTAAAAAATTCTATAAAATTTGAGAATTTTTTATTTGATTCGGATTCGGATTCGGACAGAATTATTCATAAAATTTCCGTAAAATTCTGTTTGGCAGAATTATTTGGGAATAATTCAGAGAATTTAATAACTAGGGTCCCATGAGGTGTCACTCACCTTTGTGGAGCACAAACTGAAGATCAAAACAAGAAATTTTGAAAGAAGATGGCCACATGATTTATGAGATTTACAAAACAATTAAAAAGAAAAAAAATCTGTAGCGGCAGATATATTATGGCTACTGAATCAATACAAAATCATAATCTAATTGAAACCTATTTTTCCTTTTCCCCATCCATCATATCCCTTTTGTATCATATACAGGAACAGTTTATTATTGCATACAAATCTTGAGATTAAATGCCTGTGCTGGTCAAGGATAACATGATTTTGTCCTCGCAAAAATAGTCTAAAAGCTGCTGGTTCCATCAGCTGTGAAGAAAAATGAAGATTGACACAGAAAAAAGTGTTACAAAAATGAAGAATTCTGAAGTCATATTTGTCTCCCTGCTGCAACAAACTGTGAAGGGAAAACATACTAAAGAAGTTGGAGTAATTAAACTTGGATCAGTCAATTTTGTTCTTTCCCATGCCCGAAACTGCCCTTCCCACCCCACCACCCCCC
>NC_056560.1:1367878-1396004 GCF_013358625.1 Macadamia integrifolia | reverse complement strand
AAAAAAAAAAAAAAAAAAGAAGTTAACTATTAGAGTAAAGCCAAAGCTCAATTATCTTATCCTAATGCAGAAAATAAAGTAGAACCAAGCACCTGAGTCGCAAGGAAAAGCGATAGAAAATTCACATCTGTTATTCACTGACCCTCAAATTGGAGATACACTAATATAAAACGAAAAAACTATGAAAATTACTTTTTTGGTTAACATAATGCCTGGAAAAAAAGGAAAACTAAACATTCTAAACTAAAATGTCCAAAACCAAAGCTTAATTATATTATCTATCTCAATGTAGAAATGAAGCAGATCCAAGGATCCTGAATACAGAGACCCCAAAAGAAAATAAAACCAGTAATATATAAACAATGAAAAAGTAAATACAATTCTTGATGTGGGCCCATTAAGGGTTGGTTTCTGGTTTTCCCAGAAAGGGTTGATTTCTGCATATAGAACTATTACGCTCTGAGTTACCCTAGTTATATGAAGCTCATTTTCTTTGAGATTTAGATATTTTTGAAAAGTTTTATGTGAGGTCAGTTCAGAATTCAGATTTCTGTGTAAGTGTTGAGTTTCTCTAGCAGACTTTTGGGGTAGGGTTTTTGTCATTCATCCTTAAGTCATTTATCTTTGTCATTTCCTATTTTCTTTTGTCTTCATTTCTCCTTTCCTGTTTGTACCTCAGTTTTCCCTACAGTGCTTTGCATAGATCCTGTAGCTGACTCCATTAAGTTGAGATAAGGCTGAGTTTTTTGTTGTTGTTTTGATTTAATATTTTAAAATATAAAATTCCTAACCTTCTTAATAAAGACTCTAGTTGCCTGACATTACTAACAAAAGGATACATTGACAATAGATGCAGGATCCACTAATAACATATTAGTTTTTGTGCACCTCTTAAGACCCCCATTTTTGGGATTTCCCATTTCATCCCATTACAATAATAAAGACCACAACTTAAAGCCCAACCCAAACCATTATGAAAACCTGGCTCAAATTTAAAATAGGCCTGCATTACTTCCTGCTCAAGAATTACTAAAAAAACAAGGGTAAACACATGAGATAAGCAATTTGAGTAGCCACAAATATCAAATTATCAACTACCAGAACTAGACATGAGAAGATGGCAATGGTTCACATGCTTAACCTAGATAATGAGATCCAAATCAATTTTAACCGCACAGTGCTATTCAATAACTAAGGACAATATGAGAAGAACAGAATTATACCTGTCACAAGGTGATCACTTGTTATAACTTGGATGCAAGTTTTGAAATTACTTCTTGTTACTAGCTGAAATGCCCCTGCAAAAGCTTTTGACTACACAACCATGCACCTCATATTCTGACCGGAAAAATACCATGTACCATATAATAAATATAATAATATCAACTACTCCATTAGTGACCTTATTCTTGCCATCGTCACCATCAACGCAATCACCAGCATTGTCAACTTTAAAGTCAGCTTTGTCAATCATGGTAGAGCTACATAAATCTTTATTCAAGATCTAGACTCTTCTTCATGGCCTCATAAACAAGATAAGTAATGCTTGCAGATGGCACAACTTTGAGCAGATTTGGAAAAATTCCTCTGTAGAATCCCCTAATACCTTCATGATGGAGGGTCCTCCAAAATACATCTGACAGCCCCTTATAAGCAGCATCTGTATTCAAACGTTGAGCTTGCAATCTGGAAACAAAAGATGAATTACAGAATTAGGCTCCACAGAGGGTGTCAGCAAGGTTAAATTAGCCACATCAACAGAAACATGCAAGGCTCATCCATACATCACCGACTTGCCTTGTTCTGATAACTTGAAATGGGTAAACACATGTTGCTCCAAGAGCTCCAGAAAACGTGCCACACCCCAGTTGCATGAGAGGACCAGGTTCTATAATATTGTAAATTTCAGGGTTCAACAACAATTGCATATCCGTATTCAGAAGACTGTTATATAACAGAAAGCAGGAGAAAAAGTTGATTGAAAAAGAAAAAATCAACAAAAGAGATACATGGATAATCAATCTAACCATTATCATGAAGAATATATGTTTTCGACATATCCTTCAAGGCCTCATACGCAGCAAGATCTATGCCTGCATAAGGTATAATCCCAAGAAGAGATGGAATAAGGCCTCTATAGAAGGCTCGGGGACCCTCCTGTACCCATATGTCCTTTGACAGAGCCCTGAGTTTTGGAACCTTTCCCTTTTCACAAACATAAGTTTGTAATCGGGTTTTCACAAGATCCATGGGGTAAATAGTAGTCTGCGCTACTGCACCTGCCAAACCTCCGGCAACAAAACGCCCAGAAGTACCTATATCAGTTATATCTTCCCCTTTAGCATCGACAATCAAATTCTTCAGCTTTTCATAAGTATAAAATTTTATGGCACTTTCAGGTGCAACTTTCATGACATTTAGGCCATTCCCTCGGAAAAATCCCAAGAAACCACCTTCTCTCCAAATGTCCTTTACAGCTGGCAGAATACGAGAAGGAGTCGTCTGAACTTGTAAAACCACCTTCAGTCGATCAAGAGGAGCCGTTGCAGTACGAGATGTGGCTCCTGCAACTCCCCCAGCAATCAAGTATTTGCTTGCATGGACATGCTTGCTGATGCCCTCTGGAATAACAGCATGCTCCCCAATATCTACAAGACATACCCTTTCCCAGTAATGATAAATATTCTCTATGGTGGCCTCATGGGGATAGAGTAGAAGAAAATCTCTCCATTCTACAAAAGTTATAACTCCATTGTTGTCCTTATCCACATGTTCTACAAAATGCACAAGTTCCTCCTCGTCAATTTCAATCCCTGCAAAAGAGACACTGCCATGACTTATAAGATGAAATAACTGATTCAAAAGGGACCCATATCAACTGAGAACTCTAGATCCATGAATCTATGCATGATTGCATGCTATATCCTCAATACCGTGACAACCAGAATGAGGGGTAAAACAGTCGTATGTTATTAACTCCGTTCCAAATGAAATATATATTAGTTTGCAAGTCATACAAAACAATGGAAACACTAAAATATCAACTTGTAAACAGGAATGCTTTGTTAACACTCAAAAAAAAAAAAGCGATTTGCTTTGTTCTCCAAACCACAGTGAACAAAACCTTTTTCCCATCCCGAGTTTGATAATGTACAAAGATAAGAAAAATGACATCCAGGCATAGTTTGTACATACCTTGTTCAAAAGGGGTGCATACAATTAATTATTTGTGATAGTATTTCCACAAGCTGCTCAAAGACTGTTCCACTCCAAGACATTTTTGTTTGTAAGCTTACAAATGGGGAATCCAGATAAACATGAACCAAATCAGTACTCATTTTCAACTTGGAAAAAACCTTTGATTTTGACCGTGGATCAACCACATAAAACTCAAAAGAAAAGTATCATGAAATCTTACAATATAAAATTGTAAGGATGAAGAAGTTAAGTTAATACTATCTGGAAACTTGTCAGACTCGGAGAAAACTAAAATTTGAAAATCTGGAAAAGAACTCAAATATGGCTTGACCCAACTAATTAAGGTCAGCTACGTAGATCCTGTTTCAACATCCCCATTCTTCCTAAAGCTATAGGCCCATAGCAGCAGTTGACAGAAGGAGTGATGCAGTAGCGGTATAATGGCTGGACTAGCATGACCCAATCCGGAAACCCCTACCTTGCCACTAGAGCTTTAATAAAAATTTCAAAATCTATGAACCCCATACACCCTTTTAACAAATTTTGCACAGTTTCAACCACCCAATCCATTGAATTTCATTTTTTTTTTTACCAAAATCATACTTAGAGCTTGCCATCTGTGAACATGGAAGCTTAAAAGTCAACATGGCATTTGTAGGGTCTTCAGTTGCCACAGGTTTGATCTGATTACTTTCCCAGTCAGAGATATTATCTTCTCTTCCACCCTGCAACTTCTGATTGGACCTTTTCCAAAATGAGATTTCACAACTTCTTTTTAATCCTACCAGAAGATGCAGATAGACCCATATATTTATCTCGAACAAATTGATTAGAAGTTCTCTCCAGCTGGTTTCTAGTTTTCTCCCAAAATGGTTATAGTGGTTGGCCCATATGATCTATATTGATGTTAGTTGAGAACAATCTAATCTTTCTAACAGGATCAGCCGGATTACGTAGGATACCCCAGTACTGGGGAAGACGCAGATCAAAGAAACTTTGCATAGAAACATGCATAATTGACATGTGATCCTGGCTCTTTTTTTTTTTTTGGGGGGGTACTTCACCAGATCAGTTGATTCACATCACCTAAGAACAATCCAGTCTGTTATTTATCCATTAATCCAAGCTCCAAATCTATAAATGTGTGAAACTTTCAGCCTTCTACGTGCGATTCCTAAAGCTCTGACTGGTGTAAAGCCAACTTACCTGTATCTTCTTCTTCTTTTCCCTATTTGTCGAATCTATTTCCCACTGCAATTCCACTAGTTTCACCAATACAACACTAATTTCCATTTCAACCCACAACTCCATCTCTAAAAACTTCAACTACAAACCCTAAAACATAAGACAAAGAATAACCACTCAAGGAAACCCTTGTATACCTCTTATCACTTTGAATCCAATCATGAACCATTTCTATACATGCTGGCTAGCACTAAAAATCCTATATCCATTTAACTCCCAACTTCAATCTCCCATAAGAACCCTATTTTTCAAGCCTAAATCATTACTTTAACACTCAAATTCTATGTGCATGATAATGTAGAAACGCAACCCTAAAATGATGCAGAAGATAATGGAAAAACAAGAACAAGCAATGCACACAGATTTACGAGGTTCGGCAAGATTGCTTACGTACCCGGTGAGATGAGATCCTGCTTCACTATCAATGGAGAATAAGGTTACAGCACTAGTCCCTCAAACCTCTCAGTATTGCTTGCATTACAGAGAAAGAAACACTCGCTATAGCGAAAAACCCTAATCCGGAAAATACACAATAGCATTCAAATAAAAAATTCGAGCGGGGGCTGTGCCCCTACACCCCCTGCTATGCAGGGGGGCCTCCTGCCCCCTTGCAACACCCATGGCTAGCTAACCGGCTAGCGGGACCACCATCCTGCCTGTAGAGGCGCTGCACCAGTACTCTCTGGGTTAAATTCTGACAGAATACAAGACATCGTACACCAACAGATAATTCCCTGCTTGAGATATAAAATCCTAACCTTACAATCATTCAATTAAGCCGTAGTTATAGCATCAAGAAACAGCTGATGGTTCTGTATGGATACCATGGTACGTATTGTGCATCAGTTGGAGTTGAAGATTGGAAGGTTGTAAGAGAATAGTGTTCCAATTAAATTAACTTTCCTAAGCACAGTAATTTATCATGTTAACACTTGTCACGGTAGAACTATTTGGGATTAAACAAGCGTAGGAAAAAACATAAACAAATAAGATGGTAGAACAGAGAAACTATTGTATACCTGCCCTTACGAGCGCATCCCAAAGCTCTTCTGGTAAAATGCAGCCATTGTGCTCAACGTCAATAGCTTGAAAGATGCGATAAAGCTCAAGCTCCTTGTCATCCATGTATCGCCGGAACTCCTGGTAATCAACCTTACCATCTCTATTTGAGTCACAGACCTTTACAAGGTCCTTCGCATACTTGTATTCAGCAGGAATCTGGAGTGCGGATAGACCTGCATCAATCTGCGTGTAGTCCAAATATCCAACATTGGCGACGTCAAAAAAATTAAACAGGCTGCGGATCCTCAGCTCCCTCTCTTCCTTAGTTTCTTGCGATGCCAGAAGCACATGATCCATGGTTGCAGGTCCAGATTTCTTAACAGGATTGCAACCACCTGAAGGCCGTTCGCTCTCAGCTGCGTGGTTTGCCTCCATTTTTGGAAGACCAACATGCGCGATGACCTGTCCCGCCGCGGGCATTCTTCAAAGCGTCCTACCCATAAAATCGCGAATTTCTTCAATTGATATATGTCTTCAACAATGTCGCTTAAACGAATAAGAATTACTTTCGAGGAAAAGAATAAAAGGCCAGAGAATCACTTTCGAGGCTAAAACCATGAACTGCACTAGTGGAATCAAGAATAAAATAACCTAACATCAAAGCCGTTTTAGATCCATAAAATGTAATCAAATTACAAAATTCAGCGGCACTCATTTCAACAGGACCATCGCGGATTTTGAATAAATTCCAGCAGGGAAAAAAAAAGAAAAAGAGAAGAAGATCTACATTCGACCTCAAAAGCCGGAGTTTTGGAAGTGATTGAATCAGAATACAAAGACAAGGAATTTTTAAGAAAAAACAAAGCTTAAGGTTTTTCTTCTATAACCTAATAAAGAGAGAGGATCGACCGATGGAAGTCCTATTCTGGTCAAGAAAAGAGGAGTCAAAACGAAGAATTCAACTATGGGAGACAACAATCCAAGACATCTTCTGAAATCTGATCTAATTCCTTCCGCAGAAGAAAAGAGAAACGCAAGAGAGAGCAGAGCGGCTGAAGAAACAGAAATGGCGCAAACTAAGAAAACCTTAAAGAATGTGGGGTTGGGACGTCGAAGAAAACAGACAAACAATCGCTAGTTTCTGATATGGAGTTGCGCAGAATCCAAAGAAAACTGCTTCGTGGGAGCGAAGACGAACAGAACAGGGGTGATCGTACACCAGAAGCTCCACGCGGCCAGGTTCGCAAACACATCGACTTTCAGAACACCTTCGGCGAACTGTACCGGGTGTTGTACCGGTTAATATGGATCTCCAGCGAATTCAGAAGAGAACGTATCCATGAACATGATCGTTGCAGGTGACAGAGACAACAACAGAGAGAGAGAAGAGATAATAATATTATTATTTTATTATTATTACATTAAAAAAAAAAATGAAATGAGGGGTGGGAATTTATTTGGCTTAAAAAAATAAATAAATGAAAATAAAAAAGAAGAGACAAAAGGAAGTTCTATTTCTTAATTTAATTTCTGGTTCGTTTATTCTTCGCAAATATGATGATTCTAAGATTGTAGCGTAAAGCTGAGGTTTGAACGCTCATCCCGTTAAATTTTATTCTACGACCCCCACGAAAAAAAGGAGAAAAGGTAACTAGACTCTCCCCTCTTCTTATTTTCCCTTCATTTATTTATGGGTTTTCACTTATTTTATTTTAAAAAAAATCATGTACTTTATTTATTATTTTTATTGGCTCTGAAAAAGTCACGTGCGGCTTACCCCACATTTCCAATTTTTTAAATGATTGAAGGATTCGGAGACCGTTTCGGCTGACCTCTACAGAGACCACTAGAGCCTTAGACCAAAGTCAGCAGGCATTAACCGGGTGTGGCTAGCTTCGCAAGGGACCCGCTCAAGGATCGGATCAGTCCCGAGTCCCGACCGATTATGATCCATGTAGGATTAGAACCGGTCAGAATTGATACAAAAACTGCCCCTAAATCAAATTTCCATATGGGGATCGGCCAAACCGGATCGACCAGAATCGAGATCAGCCTCAGCAATATACAAATTTACAGAGATGGCCTCTTGATATGTATACCGTTTGCTGTGGAACTCCTCAAATGATAAAACAGAAAACAGAAAACAGAATCCTTTTTCTTTTTGGTTTTACAACTCAATACAAAATCATGGAAGGGGAAAACAGATTCAAATATATTGTACAAAAGTATCAAGTAAGTTCCCCTTCTTAACTCCAGGCAAGAGTATGTTATAAACTGGAGCTCGCATGTTTTACCATACTTCGTATTGTTTGGTTCTGATTCTTCATCACCTGCAAAACCTGCCCCAAGCACAGGAGCAGGTTATTGAGCTAAAAACAACACTGCCGGAGAGGAAATCAATGTTAAGAACTGTATATAATCATAGGAACAGTTTAGATTTCATTGCAGAAGAGGTATCAGCAACAGCTGATGTTGCTCTGAGAGAGAGAGACTAAAATAACCAAATGTAGACCTGTTTTGGCTTGTGTATGATGAGACTGTTTGTTTCGTCGTAAATATTTTACAAGAAAAATATAATACCAGTTCCAGGCTTCTAGCTGAGCAAAATGGAACTACTATAACTTCATTTATCCAATCCATCTTTAAAATTCAAGATAATCAGAAATTGAAATTTTTAGTAACAGAGCATTTGTGTTAGTAACCACAATGAATCTCCTAGGGATCAAATACCTTATCCTGATGTTATGATCTGATAATTATGGATGCCATAATCTTGTCATTAGTTTTATTACAACTCGAATTACCAGAGTACAGACAATATAACTATCTTTTACATGGTCGCCAATTGTTTAAGTTTCTCGACAACATGTTTCATTGATGGCCGTACAGAAAGTGACTCCATTGTGCAGGTTGATGCTAGCCTTAATAACCTCAACAAATTCTCTCTGGGCCCTGCATCCCACAGCTCTGGGAAGAAAAGCTCAGATGCTCGCCCTTCCATGATTAGCAACTTGCTCCATGCCACTATATTGAACCCATCGCCATACTCGGAGAATGATGGATCCAGAGTCCTTTTCCCAGACATCAATTCTAAGAGCACCACACCATAGCTATAAACATCTGCTTTCTCAGACACCCTGCAAGTCGTTGCATATTCTGGAGCCACATACCCAAATGTGCCAGCCACATCTGTAGTGGCATGGGTTTCAAAAACTTCAAGAAGCCTCGCCAATCCAAAATCTGATAGATAGGCATTATGTTCCTCATCCAGCAAGATGTTGCTAGGCTTAATGTCCCGATGAATTACTCGAGGCACGCAAGAATAATGAAGATAAGCCAAAGCCTGTGCTATGTGTAGAGCTATCTTGCAGATGATATGCCACTGCGCATTTTTGGCTAGTTTGTCATGTATGAAAGTTTCGAGATTTCCACCTGATAGATAGTTGTAAATTAGGAACATCTCAGTTTCTCCCATATAGTATCCAATAAGAGTAACAAGGTTCTTGTGCCGTATCCTCCCTAAAGTTCTTATCTCTGCATCAAACTGCTGAATGCCTTGAAATCTGCCTAAATAGAGCTTCTTCACGGCTACTAAGAAACCCGAGAACAGCTCTGCCTTGTAAGTTGCTCCAAAGCCACCCATGCCAATCAAGTTCCGGATGCTGAAATTGCCAGTTGCTCTAACCACATTCTCATAATTCAACTCAGATGGAGCATCAGTAAATGTCACAACTTCTTTACTCCTTGGGCTGGGGAGTCTACTGAACTGTCTCCTTCCAAATGTCAGGAGTAGGACAATAGCTAGGAGAATAAGGAATATAACTGATGCGGAGGCTGCCATTGCAATAATCGATGATTTCGATTGACTCTTCCGCCACTCTTGCACTTCAACTGGGAATGGAAGCTCAGCTGGGGGGGCTGACTGTGGATCTAGGCATGGCTGCAGGAATGGATTTCCTCTGAAGCAATCACAATCACTGAAGTGACGAAGATAGTGTATCGAACCCGAAAGATTGTTGAAAGAAACATTCATTTGAGAAAGACTTATGAGATTTGACAGAGATGTAGGGATCTCCCCAGAAAGCTTGTTGTGATCAAGCAACAAAACCTCAAGGTTAGAAGCATCTGCCAAACTTGCAGGGATGGATCCTGTTAGAGCATTTGAAGATAAGTCCAAAACCATCAAAGAAGCCAATTGGCCAAGCTGAGCAGGGATTTCTCCAGTTAAAAGGTTCCCACCCAGAAGAACCCATTTCAGATCTTTTAATTTCCCCAACTGAATAGGCACAGATCCACTGAACCTATTTCCTCTCAAGTCAAGGCGTTGAAGGAACTGAGAATTGCTGATTCCAGAAGGGATTGACCCCCCAATCTGATTGTGAGCTGCATCAAAGCCCATAAGCTGTACACAGCTGAGAAGCAGACCTTGGGAAATTCCACCAGATAAATGGTTTACACTCAAATTAACAGTGAAGGTATGCAGTTTTTCGCAATCGGAGAAAAGCCTATCTGGAAGAGACCCATTGAACTGATTATTGTTCAGTAACAACCAGTATGATGTTCTATGTCCAGCGGGTAGTAACTCGTTTCCGAGCGAAAATACTGGCAATAAACCAGAGAAGCCATTCCAGCTGAAGTCATGGAAAACTACAGAATCCTCCCTAAACATTGATCCAAAGAGTTTATGCATCGGAAAGTTTAAGACATTATTATCTTGGCTCTCTGAGTTCAAACTGCTAAGACAACTACTATTTGGAAATACTGCCAATGAACCAGATAAAGCATTGCGGCTGATGTTAAAATAAAACATACACTGAACCGGCATCTGTGGAGGAAGGAATCCCTGCAAAACATTCGAACTCAAATCCAGAAAGGAGAGACATTTACACAGCCCCATAGCTCCTGGCAGCGGGCCGGCAATATAATTCTGCGCCAAGTTGACCACTCGCAGTTGACAGGAATCATTCCAACTAGTTGGCAATCTACCACCGAGGTTGGCTCTCGGAGCCCAGAGAATCTCCAGGTTCGGAAGCAAGAATATCTCAGAAGGAATTCCTCCCACAAAAGCATTGAATTCTACTTCAGAAGTCTCTATCGAGCTATCATCGAAGGTTATGGGATCGACCAAATTCGTCAATACGATAACAGATAGCTTCCGGCATTTAGCTAGCTCTTTTGGAATACTATCACTGAGACTGTTCCTAGAAACATCTAGAGTACGAAGCTCTAATATATTCCCAATCTCAGCCGGAATCCGACCTTCGAGAATGTTTCCGTCAAGCAGAAGAGTCCTCAGATTGGAGCAGTTTCCGATCTCCGGTGGAATCTTATCCACCAAAAGATTACCAGAAAGCTTCAAATGACGAAGAGACTCGCACCCACTGGAAGGATCGATCTTAATTGCTCCAGAAAGCTGATTATAAGACAAATCGATAGCCCTGAGCCCAGACGAACCGATCAATTTCTCCGGGATAGGACCAGAAAAGGAGTTAAAGGACAAATTAAGAATCCTAAGAGAAGAGAGATATCTCATCTGGTCAGGAATCCATCCGGAGAAGTTGTTTCCTTGAAGCTTGAGTATCTGTAGTGAACGAAGCGCTCCGAACTCCGCCGGTATCGCCCCATAGAACCCATTATAAGGAAGCGACAGAACCCGAAGTTCAGTTAGGTTCCCAAGGGAAGCAGGCAGAGTTCCGGAGAGAAATGGTAGTGGCTCTTTCGAGGTAGAATCGAAGCTTAACAGAGGCGAACGTGAACTCACAGTCCCCGTGATGTTAAGAGCTATGACTGCGCCAGTTAATCGATCGCAGGTGACTCCATACCAGTGGCAATGGTTCTCAGCCGGATTCCAGTCGGAAAGAACGTTGGAGGGATCGGAAGAAATGGAACTCTTGAAGCTAAGAAGCGACATTACATCCCTAGGAACAGAGGTAACGGCTTCTGGAAAGCAGAACCCAAATGAGAGAACGAGATACACTAAAACCACCATTGTTTAAATCAATTTGGCCGGAAGACACTGATTAGAGTACGAGGTGAGGATGCAAGCAAAACGGAGTTGCAGTGACATATAAGAACGCGTACTGAAACGCATTTAACAGAGTATAGAGGCTCTAAATTTAGCATTCCTGTCGTGAGGAACAGCAGATAAAGGTTTGTTCGCCTTTTTTTCTTCTTTCGAAGAAACAGCGAAACCACAGTAACACGTGAAGACTGAAGTGTTCGTTTGTTTGTTTGTATGTTTGTCATATTTTACTCTCTATTTTTTGGTTTTATCTAAAACTCCCTTGGAAAGGGACGATTTTCAGTTTCTATATATCCACAAACAGGGAAAGAAATCCCTGCACTGGCCGTGTGGGGACGTTTCTTATTTGTGCGTATCTTTATTTTATTTATATATATATTTTTTTTCTGTTATTATTATTGTTGAACTGTCAAAATCGTTTGTAGTGAGGCAATGAGGTGCAGTGAGCATTCAACGGCTGAGGTGCATAGCCGAACCCTTCTAGTCATTGAATGCTCACTACACCTCATCGCTCGCTGTAGACAATTTAGACACGTTATCGAGAGCCCATACGTCACTAGGATGACAGCCCAAGAGAACGTTCAGGGAAGGGAGAATTATAGGACAGTTATATTGCCGATTTAAATTATCAAAACAGTTCAATTGTCAGCCTTTTTGGATAAATGCTTCATATCTTTCTGACATAAATAGGTTATGGTTCTTTGGAACCATATTTTACGCTTACTAAGATCTCTTTCCTCATCTGGAGAGAGAGGAAAGTCAAAAATAAGAGCTTGAAGTGTAAGGCGGTAAATAATGACTTGTGTTTAGCAAATCACCGAATCACACCTGGAAACCCTTCTCCTCAAAACCATCGAACAACCTGAGCTCATAAGCTCATTTAACTAACGAGTTTGTCGGTATCGCTTTTTCTCTCTCCTCATCTGGAGAGAGAGGAAAGTCAAAGAAAAGAGCTCAAAGTGTAAGGCGGTAAATAATGACTTGTGTTTAGCAAATCACCTAACCATGTCTAGAAACCCCTTCTCCTCAAAACCATCCAACAACTCGAGCTCACAAGCTCATTTAACTGACGAGTTTGTCGGTATCGCTTTCCAAGTAGGACCCACTCCATTCACTAATAAACAGGAATGGAATGGATAAACTAGCAATACCTATCAAAAAGTGACTTCATTTTTAAAGCAAACTTATTATAAAAAAGAAAAATTATCTTGTATCACCCCTAATTTGAAACCTTATATCACATACCACCTTAGTTTCCTAAAATATCAACCGCACCTCTGAAAGCCTAATACCATTAGTTTAGAAATGGAAAAGACTTTTTTTGACCCTGTTATGTCTACCTATATAAACATCCATTCCCATAGTTTTACCCCATTTTACTCTCAAATAAAACAATTGATGAACCCTAGTAGGAAAGATTTACCTAGCTAAAGGAATTTGCAACAAAGGAATGGATTTCTCTAAGGAAGGAAATCGCCATTGAAAGGCCTATTGAAGTTCATTAGTGAACTGATCATTTTTCATGTTGGGTCCAAGAACACAAGAAGGCTTTCAATTGTATGGAATTAATAGAAGTATATGTAACCAGAATTCTCCAAACAAAATGCAAGATCACATGATAGGTTAAAGAAGGAAATAGCTAAAAGCACTAAAGATCGAGAAAATATCTAAATATCTTTTATGGTAAGTTGCAATCCCCAAGTGAACTTCGTCTTCAGAGGATAAGAATGATCGAAGGAGATGGTTAGGTTGTCTGAATTAGAGGAGAAGCCCTAAATCCAACTAAACATTTGATTATTTTCCAATCGTGTGAATTGGGGGTTTTTTTATATTATAGGGTAAATAGCAAGTTTATCCTTCTTCAAGGGTAAACTAACCATTTAGAAAATAACAACCTCACAACATCCTTACTTGATGATCTTGATCTAACAAAACGGATTTAAGTATCATTTTATTCACAAAATAGAAAACACATTATACATTTGAAAGAAAAAAACTAGAATGATATGTTATATAGGGTTCCAAAGTAGGGATGATACGAGATACAATTGTTAGCTGTAATAAACTTAAGGTTAGCCATTTTGTCACATGGCATATTTTGATGTGCTCGATTAGAGAACCCACACCATCTCATAGGCCATATTAGTGAAAATTGTGAATTTAAAATTTCATAAAATAGTAACTAAAGAAAAGTTTCATAAAAATGAAAAGATATGAAACTGGTGACATTACATTAGCTTACAGACTCACAAACCTTGGTGAACATTAATTTACATTAGTTTTAACTTTTAAAATAAAATTGCATTATATATAATAAAAATTAGGAAAATGAGAGTTGGTTGTCTCCGCCCTCTACATATATCTACAAAATAATTATCATAATATCATTGAAATAAGACAATAAACATGATCACATGCATGTTCACATTATTATTATATAGGTCACCAACATGACAAAACATATTGTCCCAATTACTGGATATGGTTTCGCTTCAGCACTATATTTGAAAATATATTAAAGATATGAAAGAATGTTAACTGCTTGTGTTCACTACACCAATCATTTCGAAAAGATTTTTTTTTTCTTATACATAAGATGGCAAATGTATATGATTTCAAACTCAAATTCAATTATTTACCACCTATCCATCTAATGACATACCCTTTTGTCTTTTTATTCATCCATGTAATGATATATCTTTTGCCTACACTACACCTATGCATCTTTCGGTGGTCCCCATAATCTCTCATTGGTCCTCCATAAAAATTGAGACCAATGTTTTCCATGAATCATGCTGTATGTTTGCTCAGAACCTCTATAATGTATTAAAAATTGATACAGTTTAAAAAAAAAAGGGTTTAAAGAACAAAAAGTTTTTCTTGACTTTCCGTGAAGAGTTTCTCTGTCATGTCAAATGCTGATAATAATTATTTTTTCTTTTAAGCATGGAATCTTCAAAAAACCCTTGACTTGTTTGAAGAGTCGCATTCAACTGTCATGATGGTGCTAAAATTTGTGGATGAAAGAAAACTCTCTTCTAAAGAAAAGAATTTAAGTATTTTTTTTTACCCCTCTTTTGTGCCTCTCTTTTCTCTCTGCTTAATTTTCATTATTTGTAACTATAAGATAAGATTATTAAAAAAAATAAAATAAATAAAGATTAGAAAAAATTTTGAAATTATGAATGGGATTGGATCGAAATTGATCGAAATTATTTCCATAGATCATTGATTTTTAGATTTATTTATTTAAAAATCTTGTAGACTAACAGCAAGAGATAAGTTCTTCGAAATTACTTTTAGGGATATCCATGCTATTTTATTTTATCTCATTTTGAATCTGTTGACGGGCTTATGACCTAATAATTCTTATATGTTATTATTATTATTATTTTTTATTATTATTATTATTTTTGAAAGTCAGAGTTATTACATGTTGGACTGCGAAAAGCTAATTTGACCATGACATCATCTTCCCAAGAATTTCACTTGTTAGGTTGCCTAAACATTCGGTTGATGGATAAATATGAAGATGACGCTTTTGTAAAATTGATTGGATTTGGACTTTCTGGGTTTATAAACTCTACTTGTCACAACATTTTCAGCAAGACGAAAAAAAAAAAAAAAAAAACCCCTCAATCCTTGGCCCTTCTGCTTCTGATCCCAAAAAAAAAAACACTCGACTTCTTTTCTTTCTCTGTTTCTTTTCAAGTTAGCCCATCTGTATTGGTCTTTGCTCATCAACACCTGTGCAAGAGAAAGTTTTTTTTTTTTGGAACAAGTGTCTGGCTGTAACAGATTCCATCCCTCAATGTTCTTTAATATTTATTTTGCATTTTCTATTTCAAATTGGAAAATGAACTTCAACACCTCTCTTATTCTAATCTCCAATATATATAAATGTATATGCATTTCTCATCCACTACGAAGTACCCACTAATGGTTCCCATCTCACACCTCAAAGAAAGAAACTTAATTCTTCTTGTTTCTCAACAACCATTGCCTTTGTGGGAAGATTGGCCATAAGAGACAACTGCACTGCTCATGGATCATCACATGACGTCACTGAATAAAAAATTAGTTAACTGACCCAAAGTTGACTACCCAGGATGCAATGTGCTACTCATAATTAATAATGAATATGAAAAAGGCATTGAATATTTCTCTCCCTAGGTAAGTCAGACCCAAAGAAAAACTTATTTGACCATCTCTTCAGAAAATAGTAATTTTACCACCAAATCAGCTAATACAGGGTGTTGAGAAAGTTTAGGAATTGTTTTAATAAGGGCCGGATGTGCATTGGAAATTTATTCATCTTCCTAGAGCAACTTTGCTTGGAAAGTTGCCAAAGGAGGTAATTAACTAAGGTCTTATTAGCCCACAGAAGTATAGATCAAACCGTACCTTACATTCTTATTCATCAGAAAACAGAGATCTTACATTCTCAGAAACTTCAACCTTCAATATGTAGCACAACTGTCATGGTTGGTCGATATAAGCTTTGAACCAATGCACAGATATTCAACCTAGGGTGCTAGATCTATTACAATCCTTTTACATAACTTATCCTCTATATTTCCACCACAGATTTAACTATTTGCATTGTGTTTAGGAAAGCTTCCTTTTATTATTTACTAGTGGCAAACAATAATTCCTTACACCTTCTATTTTCAAGGTAAACCAAAGATTACTGGTTTCCGGAAATGGGGCTGTCCCGACCTCTCTTCATATCATCCCATCCTCTTACCCACGGTTCCCCGGGTAATGCCCTCGTCTCGGGGGCAGAATGGCTGTTAAGGTTGTTCATAACTTTGTCATGAACTGCACGAAATACCTGCATTAAGAGTTGAATGATATATAAGAAATTAAGCACAAAGTAAACGCCAAAGCATCTAAATTGGCACCAGTCATTCATAATATTTCTCACCGGATTGCTGTTCACTGCCTCAGGTGGTTGCTCCTGTCCAGAAAGCCATTTCCATAAATCGGGGCTTTCCTGAAGAACAATGACAAAATGGATGATATTGAGGAGAATAAAAGCTGTTGAATAAACCAAATTTTTCTTCAGACAAAGAGACCAAGGCATCTTTCCTAGAGAATTTTGTTACTTTAATATCATTAAGTCAGAAAATGAATCAATTTCCCAGGAACCCACATTCTGCATGACAACATTAGAAGAACCAAACATGGCCAAAATTCTCATGATATACCATGGCCTCTGGAAATCCTAAATCAACTTGAATTTAGGATTCCACAAACACACAACACACACAGAGATCTCTGGAATCCTAAATCACCTTGAATGACAAGGTAGTTGTCATGTTGAGACACGGAAACAGTAGCACTTTCCTATTTTTGGATGAATTCAGAACTGAAGTCAATGATAAGAAACCAGACCAGACTGAGGACGGACTTCAAAATAGAACCACCTTATTTCATAACCAAAGATGTATCTTTCCTAATTTCAGGTAATGAATAACCTGGCAAACCCAGTCAGCTAAAGCCTAAACCAACAAACCCGGTCCAAAAGATTTTCTTATTTCCCTTTTTTCCACTATGGCTCAGCAGATACCACGTTGACAACTCGCGAATCTGACCACAATGACATCCTGCTCCACTGGTTAGGACAGCCTTATGTAGGGCCAAAAATTTAGTCAATTCAACCGGCTGGTGTTTCAGTTAGATTCCACATAAGCAAGATACAAGTGTGCAAGATCTTAATTCTTTATGACATATCTACCAAGAAAGTAGTAATGTTAATAACACATCGGTCTGGACAGCACAAAAGTTCAACATTCAACCAGCTTTGTTGTTGACTAAATATCACACAAATTTCTGAATGGAGAAGTTTATCAAATACCTAGGATATTTGGGACTTCCCCAAACACCCAGTTATTAGAGGAGTTTCAAAGCCTAGTTTTGGTTTTGGATTTAATTTCCTGTCCAGGATTGGTTCAAGCCTCTCCCTGATTGAGTCTCAATGTCTGTCTAAAGCAAAGCTATAAATTAGTGTAGAGGCAGCCTCCCCCACGATTTTTGATGAATAAGAAAATCTCTCTGCTGCTGCTTCTGTGGATTTCAGATCTTAAGGCCGCTATAAATAAGTGTAGAGGCTACAGCTTTCCCCACGATTTTGACGAATAAGAAAAGCTCTCTGCAGCTCGTTCTGTGGATTTCAGACCTTAGACTGCTATGGTATTTAAAGTAAAGCGTGGGTGGAATTCCAAGCCTGCAGTCAGGTGGAGTCCTGATTGGTTATCCTTCTTCTATCTGTTCCTATCTTCTCAATTGCATAACAGTTCAAAATTCTGGACGTCACTAATCTGTGAATTCTAATCCTGCCATGCAACTTCAGTTCTAAGTTTAGGTCTAGCTTAAAACATGAGAGAGACCAATCTTCAATGGAGATGATAGAGTTTTTGGGTCTTTGAGTTTCAATCAACCATTTTAAATTGAAGAGATGACCAGAATAAGATTCGATTTAGTTTCTCTCCCCAATCCATTAAGTTTAGGTTAGGATTTTAATAAATCAAACATATTATCTGATATTAGCTTGTTGGTTGGCCCGGGCTATCAGAAAAAAGATCCTTTATTCTGCTGTTATCCACAAATTAACCCGATCCGTTTCCCTTTCTCGGGCTTCGGTATGGACTAATCCTCTCCCCATCTGTGGGTTGTATATTTAAGAAGATTAAAGTGATTCAATGCTTTGGTTCCTCTACGCTATGAGGTCTGTTGCAATTGTGTCGTGAGATGAAGGTCAGGGCAGAAAAACCATTGAGAGAGATCAAATTCACAACTAAACCCTGCTTCAATAAGGGAGTGCATAAGTGGGCCCCAAGCAAGTACCATTTTCTGATAGCCTATTCAGGTCTATATTTCTTTGAGAGAGCAATATTTTCAGAACTGTATCCATAGAACAAAAAAAATAAAATTCTCAGAAGTTTCCAACTTCCAACTCATGAAAAGGAACTAAACCTACAAAAGAAGCAAGAAAACAACATATAATAAATAGTAATAACAGATTTACCAGGTCGAGAACATCCGCAAGGGCTTTGATTCGAGTCTCATCCATTGAGGAAACATGCTGCTCCACCCAGCTCCCCAAAACCAAATCCAATTCAAGAAACCCACGTTGTCTGCTTCGATACACCAATCTATAAAGAACAGAGAGAAAGCACCCCCCCCCCCCACCAAAAAAAAAATATGCATTAAGTAAACAGGTAAACCTTAGGGCCTAGGCAATCCGAGAAAAGACAGAAGAACCTGTTAAAGATGCGCCTTTTGTTTTCTTCGTTGGAAAGATCAATATCGAACGATTGGGTATTAGAAGAAAACCGAGAAACCGAACCCAAGTGAGATCTGTAAGGGGAAGGAGAAATTAAAAGAAAGGAAATTAACAGGGCCGCGGCGGGGCCAAAACTGTAGCTTATAAATATTTTAAAATTTCTGACCTCAGAGAAGAGATTGGAATTGAAGCCCGGCAATTCGGAGCGACCGTCGAGTTAAGGGTTTGTCGGAGGCACAATAGAGCCATTCTCACAGTGGTCGCCATGTTTGTACCGTAGCAGAAGAGAAATGACCCCAAGAAAACAGAGGAGCTCGAGGGTCAAGGCCAATTAAAGGTAAGGCAAGGACAGTGATGGATCTCTTCACCAAATTTCCCCTTTCCGCTCAATTTGAGGACATGTCAAAAATATAGTCTTGATGACTGCAAAGAATCCTCTAACGTCTCTCCGCACCATAACCCATTAACCGACTGACTGACTCCCTGAGTTTCCAATAACAGTAACGGGAAGAGAATAGAGAGAGAGATATGTTGCGGTCGTCCACTTCCCACGTCTTCCTCCTTTATCATCAGACCTCAGAATGGTAGAATTAGAATGCCTAGGAGGCTGGGAGCCTGGGCCTACTACAACGGTAAATTAGGCAATACCTACCCGGGACTTCTGGTCCTTTCTTCTCCATTGCTTTGGCCCAAATCTGACTAGGGGATTAACTACTTAAGCAGGAAAAATTATTCTTTTAAGAAATGGGATTTTCTCACTTCATTGTTCATTATATCTCCAAACTCCATCAAAATTTAGATTAAGCTTGCAACTTGTAGTTTAGGATTTCAGGTATATGTATCTCTAAACTGTAATTTCCCTTAATGTGTATACTTAGTTTTACCTGTTTGATAGGTTCTTTGAAAGGGCAGCGTGGAACCAATGGCAGTGTACATTCAGAAGTATTAACATAGGTGCGATTTTCACATTTTATAAGGGCTGCCATTAATTCATCCCCCACTCTATGTGTCTAGGCACACTAGCCACACTGCCATTTTTCCACTTCTTTTTCCCATACTCTTGCAAATGCAAATCTACATCAAACATTTTTTTTTTTTTTTTAGAAAAATCTACATCAAACATAGAGGTGGATAAAATGACACCATTCTCTTTTATGAAATATAAGGGTAAAATCGATCGATCTAAGTTGATACAGAGGACCAATCTGAATCAATATTGACAGAGACCAATACAGAACCAACTCCGGAGATTTAAATCCCTGTTTGCAGTGACGATCCGAAGGAGCAAAAGAGTTGCTTGGGAAAAAAGGATGACGACTATAACTGTGCCTAGGCCTCACCAGCAATACCCTTTTTTTCATAACAAAATCTATTATTACTGCAACGGCGTATTTCCGGTTGCCAAAGCATAGGATTTTCCCCAATTACTGATCGCCCTTCAGTATTCAATAGGTGTAGAAGGTGATTCCCCTAGCACCACAAGATTGAGTTGAAGGATCCTTTCTACAACTTACAAATTGAACAGTGGTGTAATATTATTAATGAACCAAACAAATATTACCTTTTTTTTTTTTCTTTGGGTTCGGGGGGTGGGCGTCGGTGGTGGCAGGGGAGAAGATTAAGAGTTTGATCATAAGGTCACAGGGTTCATGGTTATTAACAAAAAAAAAAAAGCGTTTTGGGGGTAGGGGGTGTTCTTTACCAGAAAAGCAAATTTCATTGTGACTGGGAGAAACTTCTCTGCAGTGTCATCTACACCGAAAACTGCAGTCCTCATAACATCAACTCTATCTATCCCAACCAAAACCTAGCTCAAAGTTATCAATGTCTAATACATCTCACTATATTTGCTAAGGTGAAAATGGTATTTTCCTTCATTTTATGTTACCAATTCTCCAAAAAATTACTGATTCATAGTCTGTCAAGTTCGCTGGGGCAACAATCCACCAGGTACCACTTCTACTTTCTACCATGGTGCAGCAGCCTTACAAAGCATTAGCCTTCCTGGTCCAAGAATACATCTTTAAGGTTATCCTCGCACAGCAGCGCTACCATCAAACATGAAACTCTATACCATCACCTCAGTTCACATCATTATGATTCATGTCGATGTGAAAGAGCCATACCCACCAAAGCATCATTTCTTCCGAGCACAAAGCAAAAAACAGAGCAATGGAACTCTCACATTTCATACTTGAAAATTTGCTCTGAACATATTTTACAAAGTATAACTCAACTAAATATACTTCAATCCCGTAATACGGAGTTGTCTTGAGATCAGATACTGCGCCAAGGAATATATAATCCCTAGTAGCCCCAATATCTTAACCTTGATCACATCTGTCATTATCACAGATGGTAGGTTAAGAGGCATTGCAAGCAATGGAGTTGAATCATTCTGCTTAGTGTAGCTCCATACAAAACGATTGAATAGGATGTGGCTAGGGAAAGTAAGCACGAGGAGGGCTGCATTCTTGACCAAAAAGAACCAGTCTGCCCCTCCAATCTCCAGGCCCCACCCAACATTCCCATGCCAGACTTCTTCCCATATCCTGTAGATAGCAGTCAAGACTAGGTAAGCTGAGATCACCACTGCCACAGGAAAATACCTTTGCCTGTCCCCAAATCCAGCAACAAAGTCTGAATCCTGGTTCAGGAGTAGCAAGATTGGTGCCAAGAAGAATATTGCACGATTGGAGCCACCAGTCAGGTTGATGTTCAAAATCAGGCATATAGCAAAGCACATAATAGTAGCGACATTACCAACGGCTGGCATCCAAGCACCCTCTGCGGCCAACCTCTTGACTGTGAAAGTTGGCACTGTTGAGGCCCTTCGCTGTTGCATCAGCCTACGTTTTGGAGGGAATGCAGCTGAGGAACTCTGACCCAACTGATTGTGCATACCACCCCCGTCATGGGTCCTTTCCCGTATCAATGAAGCTAGCTCAAACTTTATCTCCAGTGCAATAAGCATGAAAATCGCAGCATATAAGCCAAGAAGTGATGTCCTTGCCCCTTCAACGGCCAAAAGCATGGTGAGCTTGTTGTCTTCGTCACCCACTCCAGCTCCACCTTCAAGGATGTTTTTGAATCTCATCTGGCCCTCCAGGAGGTATGTAACTGGGAAGAGAGCAACCACCAGAGCAAATATCCATGGCAGGAGCCTTGTGCTTGAAGCTGATGGGAAATGGGTGAAGACCACAAAAACTGAAGTGCAGACCAAGGTTGCAACAATGAGGGCATGCAGGATTGTCGCTTGCAGGAAATATTCGGCAGATATGTAGATGCCTAGAGCTATTCCAACCCCAACCGCATAAAATGCTCTCAACTCAACAATGTACTTGATGGGAATAAAGGAGGTAAATGCCGCCAGCATGAGGAGGATTGCCAAGATAAGTAGCCATGATGGCCATGTAGGTTTTGAGGCGACAAAACCATAGATGGAGATGTCATCAGAAGTTTGATGGGCAGCCCTAATCAAGTCCGACCGGAAAGCCGAGGACAAAGGAATTGGTGGCTGAAGCAGTATAAACAGCAGACCTGTTGCCACCACAAGTACTAAGCATCTCTTGGCCGACTGCACAGGAATCAAATGAGGAATTTTAATTAGATTTACCCTATTACATTGAGTCAATGGAATACAACAAAAAATGAAACAAGTACAACTGTTGAGGCAAAAAATAGCTAATTAAAATGTGAACGGGACTATTCCCCCACTACCCAAAAAAATAAAAAATAAATAGGGAAAGACACTTGCAGGTGATTAGGAATTATTTTCAGTAATGATTAATAGGGTGTCAAGTATCAATATCAGGCAGTGTATTGGAAAGCTGGTTTCAAGAGATGTTTCAGAGATGCCAGATACGCTTAGATACATATAGATATGTCTATGATACATGCAAAACAAGCGTTTTAAGCATTGTGCACCACATAGTTGTCACGGCGTCTAGGTGATCCTAGGCATTAGAGGAGGCAAGAAATCAAGGCAAAACCAACCAGGCGTCAAGGGGTCGCCTAGCGCCCTCTTCCAGCAAAGGTTGCCAAGACTCCAAGGCTACGCCTTGGCAACTATGGTGCACCATAAATAAGCGATAAATAATGTCCAACCAATGGCAGGTTATCTTTGTCTTCATGGCATCTATGTAGTCAAATCTTCATTGGCAAGTGCATTATCAAATCTACTAATAAATAATAAGAAGCAATTAAACAAGAAGATTTGAAATAGAAAAAAAGATTCGCATATAAGGATACTGGCTTAAAGTAAAAGGTCTAAAACAAGCAAGTAAAATGAAAGTATAAACATAGTATTCAGTAGTAACATACATTACTATAACAACAATAACAAACTCAACCTTATCCCAACTTAAACGGGTCGGCTACATGGATCCGTGCAACAACAAAAGGAAGGCAAGGTGTAAGTAAATAGCACCACACCAGCAAGCATTTAACTAAACAAACCTAAAGTAGTAAACATAGTTATACCTCAGAGCTCACAAATCATTCAAGCTGATCCAAAGCTAGGTCAATTTTAAACTTTAGACGTGATACTTGGCATACTTGGCATAAATTAGCAAGAAAAACCCAGATTCAAGCCATCACCCAAAATAAAAATAAAAATTAGCATACTTCAACCTGTGGCTTTGATTCTATATTGGCACTGTATCAGCACCAGTACCAGTCCATATTGATTCGCTTTTTTCTTTATATATTGTATCAGCATGGCTAATCTCGATATGTATCGACTGTATTGATACTCAATACCATACAAATGAAACAGTTGTCAGGGATATTAGTAGTTATTGATGGGAAAAGTTGGCCGCTAAATTGGACTATGGGTTTTGTGAAGAAATGGTGTCAAGTATTGAGCTCCAAATGATAAATGGCGGAAAATTTGAAAAGGTGATCTGAATCCGTCATGTCTCTTTGTTAGCCTGAAAAAATGTTCTTGCAGCAAAACTCCAATAAGAGCTGCCCTCTCTTCTGTTCTTAGTTGCTATGAGACATTATCCTACTTGCATTGATTGGTTAACTACTTTACCTTCAAAAATAGTGTAAGATATCAAAACAAAAGATTATTTTACCAGACTTTTGGTTTTCGGCAATGTTTTACCATGATAAGATCTATGAAATTTTCAAAATTGAGAAAAACTCCAGCATTTGAAGGTTGAAAATTGGCCGTATAACAAATTCAATTTTTGTTCTTGGACTAGGGGTTGACTTTTTTTTCTTTTAGAATTTATTTTTAAATCATTTTTACTGGATTCAAATAGGGGGATATATGCTTATTTTTTAATAATATCTTAAGTAAATAAACATTTACTTAAATGATATTTGACATAAATAAGTGTTGTGCCTTGCAATAAGGCAACAATCGTCCATACTCCACCTAGGCCGCTTGGATGCCTAGTCAATGCCTAGGCAACACCTTGACAACTATGGTTGACGTACAATGTATACTACCAACCTAGGGTCCAAAGTCAAACTATCATTTTAGGTGTATTTTTTTACAATCTCTAGGCCCCACTATTTCAGAGAGGCTAAAATAATTTTCCCTAGAAGTTTCAGGACCTAATATAGCCATTTGGGCCTAGAAACCTTTCAGGTTTTAACCGAAATTTTGTGATTTCCTGAAATATTTCAGTTTTGAACCTTCTCAAAAACAAGCTCGAAACTAAAACTTGAAAACCTGAATCACACAACACTCCGAACGCAACCCTCCACTTCATCCACCCTATTCTAATTCTTTGTGCAACATCATCCTCTATTTCTCCTTTATATATGTTTAAACTTGGATATCTAATATTTTCACTTTACAGTATCTCCCTATTATCAGTTTTCACCACCCGAACTTTCAATCCTTACTATTACCAAAGTTACACACCATATACTATTTTTTGTTTTATTAATCTTAAGACCTTTTGTTTCTAAGCTTGATCTCCATAATTCCAACTTTGCATTTATCCCTACTTTTGTTTCATCCACCAAAACAATATCATCAACAAAAAACATACAAGAAGGGATATAATCTTGAATGTCTCTAGTTAGCTCATCTATGATTAGCATAAACAAACACGGGCTTAGAGCCGATCCTGGATGTAATCCAATTGTAATTGTAAATTCATTACCCTATCCCCCACAATTCTTACACTAGTCACTATAACACTATACATATCTTTAATAATATATGTATATTTATTCATAACATTTTTCCTCTCTAACACTAGCTAAATTAACTCTCTAGCTACTCTATCATAAAAATTTTCTAAGTTAATAAAGACCAAATGAAGATCTTTCTTACATTCTATGAATCTTTCCATTAGTCTCCTTGGCAATATATAGCTTCTGTGGTTGATCTTCCTAACATAAAACCAAATTGGTTATCCGAAATATTATTTTCATGTCTCAAGAGGGTTTCAATTACTCTCTCCCATAATTTTATAGTATAGCTCATCAGTTTTATTCCTTTATAGTTAACAACTCCCATGGGCCATGAGTGCTTACCCACCTTCCTAAGCAAAAAAATAATCATAATTTAAGTTGATCATAATATGGAATCACAAGATTGCGCCTCATTAGAAAGTGATGTAGATCCATACTTTGGACTAGGCTATCGTAGTAGGAAAGCCCAATCCAAGAAGCCCCAATCGCCCCCCACTTAAGTGTGGGTCTTAGTTAATTAATAAGGGCCCATTGGGCCCATCGACTTTCACTTATTTAATTTAATAAGATCCATTGGGCCCATCGATTGTAATCAGCCCATTAGAGACCCTTAGTTAATGACTCCATGTTGGAGTTCTAGCCTAGTCCTATTTGGAGTCCAACTCCTATTATGTAATGTTTAATCCTACATTGGAGTCCAACTCCTAGTTATGGTGTGACTGCTAATCTGCCCTCTATATATAGAGGAGCTCATGTACTCTTATTTCTCAGATTTGAATAAAGAATTTGCAGTCAATTGCTTAGAGTAGCCGGGATAGCCGTGGGTGAGAAGCCCGGACCGAGATAGCCAACTTCCACTCACAATCTCCTTGCTCTTTCACTTATTCTCAGATTTCTACTGCTGTTATTACCTGCTGCCATTGTTTACTGTTGTTGATAAAATTCAGACCTGTTCAAGATCCCTAAAGTTAGAATCGACCACCACTCCTAGAGGAATTAGGAGAGAGTCAGAGAGATCAATCTCCTCTTCCTCCTGATGGAGAACACTTAGGGAATGGAGGGGAAATCAGAGTAGAGAGGGGGAAAAGGAGGATCACACTCACACATTCATTCAATAATCAAATTGCTCTCTAAATCTTCAATCGATTACAACCAATATGTAGGAAAATAGGAACATGAAATTAGAAACTTAACTAGAATGGAGACTAGCCTAAACTAGGAAACAACAATAAAAAGGAAACCAAAGCAAGGAAATAAATCCTACTCCTACGTTCAAGTCTGGAAACTAAAAGCATGAAATAAAATACTAAGTAAACTACTAATTTTATTTCCAACCCTTGTTGGACCAAAACCCTGGGCTGGACCGGTTCTTCTTGGCTCTTGGCTTCCAAAGCCGGTCATGCTGATCCAACCAAGAAAGGGCAGCCGTATCTGCATCAACTCTCCTCCTCTGAAAAGAACTCGACTCCGTCGAGTTAGGGAAAGGACCGAGGGGACCGTCTGAAGGAATACGCTGAATGAGGAACGATCCCACCATCTTCTTGAGCTTAATTTCAGGGAGATCTTTGGCAGGATGAAACTTCATAGTCTTGTTGGCATGCTTGAAGGCATAGGTATTGGCATAGCCACAATGCTGTACTTTCTTATCAAACAACCAAGGTCGACCAAGAAGGATATGGCACACCTTCAGAGGGAGGACATCACATTGGACTGTATCCTTAAATCCACCAATAGAATATGTGACCAAGCACTTATCTGTGATTTTGAGATTAGTGTTGTTCACCCAAGCAACCTTGTAAGGATTAGGATGTGGTTCTGTATTCAATCCCAGCTTACGAACAACGTCTTCAGAGACAACATTAGTGCAACTGCCTCCATCAATGACCAAGGTTAGCAACTGATCATTGCACTTCACACGAGTCTGAAAAATACTACTGCGGCGCCAATCTTCATTTTCAGTGGCCTTCTGAGTGGTCAACACATGACGAATGACATAAAAAGGATGTTGGTCATCGTCACTGAGAGTGTCATTGACTTCACCTGTTGCACGCTCTTCTCTTAAATCGACTGTGTCAGAAACAAGTTGCTCTTCGGGAATATATGGTATAGGAGAATCTTTATCAATAAAAGCAACCAAACAGCTGGGACATTGGGCACTGATATGTCCAAATCTATGGCATGAGTAGCACCGAACTGTAAATTTTGAAGAATCAGAAGGTTTATCTGAACCACGCCGAGGGGGTGAATATGGGCGAGTAGGCCGTGAAGATGACATTTCAGAAACATGTCGAGGTGGAGAATAAGGCCGACTAGGTCGTGAAAAAGCCATAGATGTAGCACTTGCCTGTGGCTTGCTAGATGACCTCTCTTGGGTAGGAGACTGTTTCCAAACGGAACTAGTACCTCGAGAAAAAGTATCTGCAAAATTTCTCCGATTGTATGGGCGTTTCAGATTTTCCTCAACCTGATATGCTACTTGTACGGCGTCTTCCATTGTAGGTAGTCGACTAGATACAAGGGCAGCACTAAGTTGAGGGTGCAAACCATTGCGAAATTGGGCCACTAAGACTTCTTCATCCCACTCAAAGTCAGAACGAGTGGCTAAATAATAAAATCTAGCAATATACTCCTCAACGGTCAAATTCTCTTGTTTCAACTGTGCAAATCTGAGATGCATGCGTTGCTTGTAATCAGAAGGTAAGAATCACCGATTCATGACTTCATACATTTCAGCCCAAGTATTGACCAAACCAATGCCTCGGGTTCGGTTTTGTTGTTGCTTGATCCACTAGACTCTAGCCGTGCCTTTCAGTTTGGCCTCTACAAATAGGATCTTTCGAGCCTCAGTCAACCCGTTCCATCTGAAAAATGTATCTAAACTGTGAATCCAGTCAAGGTACAATTCTGGATTATTGTCTCCATAAAAATCAAGGACATCCAGTTTTGCTGCTCTTTCTGCTCCATCATCATGTCTACCAGTCCCATATGGTGGTGGAGGTGGTGGTGGTGGTGTATGATGTGGTGGTGTTACTGGCAGATCCTGTGGAGTGGTGTTGGAAGAATCCCCAGACTGAATGGGACTCTTTCCTTTATCTGCTGCCACCAAACGATCAATAGAAACTTGCATAGATTTCACCATTGTCTTTAGGGACGTGACCATGTTAGTGAGAGCATCAAATTTTGTATCAGTTTCTCCTTTATAGGAATTCATC